>NC_092419.1:111230331-111450331 GCF_040894005.1 Engystomops pustulosus
GTATAAATAGGGGTGCAGGATGCCCCCTCTCCCCATCACTACATATAGTCTGGTGTATGGCAGTGCAGGAGACCCCCCTGTGATATGTGTGATTGGTATATATAGGGGTGCAGGATGCCCCCTCTCCCCATAACTACATATAGTCTGGTGTATGGCAGTGCTGGAGACCCCCCTGTGATATGTGTGATTGGTATATATAGGGGTGCAGGATGCCCCCTCTCCCCATCACTACATATAGTCTGGTGTATGGCAGTGCTGGAGACCCCCCTGTGATATGTGTGATTGGTATATATAGGGGTGCAGGATGCCCCCTCTCCCCATCACTACATATAGTCTGGTGTATGGCAGTGCTGGAGACCCCCCTGTGATGTGTGTGATTGGTATAAATAGGGGTGCAGGATGCCCCCTCTCCCCATCACTACATATAGTCTGGTGTATGGCAGTGCAGGAGACCCCCCTGTGATATGTGTGATTGGTATATATAGGGGTGCAGGATGCCCCCTCTCCCCATAACTACATATAGTCTGGTGTATGGCAGTGCTGGAGACCCCCCTGTGATATGTGTGATTGGTATATATAGGGGTGCAGGATGCCCCCTCTCCCCATCACTACATATAGTCTGGTGTATGGCAGTGCTGGAGACCCCCCTGTGATATGTGTGATTGGTATAAATAGGGGTGCAGGATGCCCCCTCTCCCCATCACTACATATAGTCTGGTGTATGGCAGTGCTGGAGACCCCCCTGTGATATGTGTGATTGGTATATATAGGGGTGCAGGATGCCCCCTCTCCCCATCACTACATATAGTCTGGTGTATGGCAGTGCTGGAGACCCCCCTGTGATATGTGTGATTGGTATATATAGGGGTGCAGGATGCCCCCTCTCCCCATCACTACATATAGTCTGGTGTATGGCAGTGCTGGAGACCCCCCTGTGATATGTGTGATTGGTATATATAGGGGTGCAGGATGCCCCCTCTCCCCATCACTACATATAGTCTGGTGTATGGCAGTGCTGGAGACCCCCCTGTGATATGTGTGATTGGTATAAATAGGGGTGCAGGATGCCCCCTCTCCCCATCACTACATATAGTCTGGTGTATGGCAGTGCTGGAGACCCCCCTGTGATATGTGTGATTGGTATATATAGGGGTGCAGGATGCCCCCTCTCCCCATCACTACATATAGTCTGGTGTATGGCAGTGCTGGAGACCCCCCTGTGATATGTGTGATTGGTATATATAGGGGTGCAGGATGCCCCCTCTCCCCATCACTACATATAGTCTGGTGTATGGCAGTGCTGGAGACCCCCCTGTGATGTGTGTGATTGGTATAAATAGGGGTGCAGGATGCCCCCTCTCCCCATCACTACATATAGTCTGGTGTATGGCAGTGCAGGAGACCCCCCTGTGATATGTGTGATTGGTATATATAGGGGTGCAGGATGCCCCCTCTCCCCATAACTACATATAGTCTGGTGTATGGCAGTGCTGGAGACCCCCCTGTGATATGTGTGATTGGTATATATAGGGGTGCAGGATGCCCCCTCCCCATCACTACATATAGTCTGGTGTATGGCGGTGCTGGAGACCCCCTTGTGATGTGTGTGATTGGTATATATAGGGGTGCAGGATGCCCCCTCCCCATCACTACATATAGTCTGGTGTATGGCAGTGCTGGAGACCCCCCTGTGATATGTGTGATTGGTATATATAGGGGTGCAGGATGCCCCCTCCCCATCACTACATATAGTCTGGTGTATGGCGGTGCTGGAGACCCCCTTGTGATGTGTGTGATTGGTATATATAGGGGTGCAGGATGCCCCCTCCCCATCACTACATATAGTCTGGTGTATGGCAGTGCTGGAGACCCCCCTGTGATATGTGTGATTGGTATAAATAGGGGTGCAGGATGCCCCCTCTCCCCATCACTACATATAGTCTGGTGTATGGCAGTGCTGGAGACCCCCTGTGATATGTGTGATTGGTATATATAGGGGTGCAGGATGCCCCCCTCCCCATCACTACATATAGTCTGGTGTATGGCAGTGCTGGAGACCCCCCTGTGATATGTGTGATTGGTATAAATAGGGGTGCAGGATGCCCCCTCTCCCCATCACTACATATAGTCTGGTGTATGGCAGTGCTGGAGACCCCCCTGTGATATGTGTGATTGGTATAAATAGGGGTGCAGGATGCCCCCTCTCCCCATCACTACATATAGTCTGGTGTATGGCAGTGCTGGAGACCCCCCTGTGATATGTGTGATTGGTATATATAGGGGTGCAGGATGCCCCCTCTCCCCATCACTACATATAGTCTGGTGTATGGCAGTGCTGGAGACCCCCCTGTGATATGTGTGATTGGTATATATAGGGGTGCAGGATGCCCCCTCTCCCCATCACTACATATAGTCTGGTGTATGGCAGTGCTGGAGACCCCCCTGTGATGTGTGTGATTGGTATAAATAGGGGTGCAGGATGCCCCCTCTCCCCATCACTACATATAGTCTGGTGTATGGCAGTGCAGGAGACCCCCCTGTGATATGTGTGATTGGTATAAATAGGGGTGCAGGATGCCCCCTCTCCCCATAACTACATATAGTCTGGTGTATGGCAGTGCTGGAGACCCCCCTGTGATATGTGTGATTGGTATATATAGGGGTGCAGGATGCCCCCTCTCCCCATCACTACATATAGTCTGGTGTATGGCAGTGCTGGAGACCCCCCTGTGATATGTGTGATTGGTATAAATAGGGGTGCAGGATGCCCCCTCTCCCCATCACTACATATAGTCTGGTGTATGGCAGTGCTGGAGACCCCCCTGTGATATGTGTGATTGGTATATATAGGGGTGCAGGATGCCCCCTCTCCCCATCACTACATATAGTCTGGTGTATGGCAGTGCTGGAGACCCCCCTGTGATATGTGTGATTGGTATATATAGGGGTGCAGGATGCCCCCTCTCCCCATCACTACATATAGTCTGGTGTATGGCAGTGCTGGAGACCCCCCTGTGATATGTGTGATTGGTATAAATAGGGGTGCAGGATGCCCCCTCTCCCCATCACTACATATAGTCTGGTGTATGGCAGTGCTGGAGACCCCCCTGTGATATGTGTGATTGGTATATATAGGGGTGCAGGATGCCCCCTCTCCCCATCACTACATATAGTCTGGTGTATGGCAGTGCTGGAGACCCCCCTGTGATATGTGTGATTGGTATAAATAGGGGTGCAGGATGCCCCCTCTCCCCATCACTACATATAGTCTGGTGTATGGCAGTGCTGGAGACCCCCCTGTGATATGTGTGATTGGTATATATAGGGGTGCAGGATGCCCCCTCTCCCCATCACTACATATAGTCTGGTGTATGGCAGTGCTGGAGACCCCCCTGTGATATGTGTGATTGGTATAAATAGGGGTGCAGGATGCCCCCTCTCCCCATCACTACATATAGTCTGGTGTATGGCAGTGCTGGAGACCCCCTTGTGATGTGTGTGATTGGTATATATAGGGGTGCAGGATGCCCCCTCCCCATCACTACATATAGTCTGGTGTATGGCAGTGCTGGAGACCCCCCTGTGATATGTGTGATTGGTATAAATAGGGGTGCAGGATGCCCCCTCTCCCCATCACTACATATAGTCTGGTGTATGGCAGTGCTGGAGACCCCCCTGTGATATGTGTGATTGGTATAAATAGGGGTGCAGGATGCCCCCTCTCCCCATCACTACATATAGTCTGGTGTATGGCAGTGCTGGAGACCCCCCTGTGATATGTGTGATTGGTATATATAGGGGTGCAGGATGCCCCCTCTCCCCATCACTACATATAGTCTGGTGTATGGCAGTGCTGGAGACCCCCCTGTGATATGTGTGATTGGTATATATAGGGGTGCAGGATGCCCCCTCTCCCCATCACTACATATAGTCTGGTGTATGGCAGTGCTGGAGACCCCCCTGTGATGTGTGTGATTGGTATAAATAGGGGTGCAGGATGCCCCCTCTCCCCATCACTACATATAGTCTGGTGTATGGCAGTGCAGGAGACCCCCCTGTGATATGTGTGATTGGTATAAATAGGGGTGCAGGATGCCCCCTCTCCCCATCACTACATATAGTCTGGTGTATGGCAGTGCTGGAGACCCCCTGTGATATGTGTGATTGGTATATATAGGGGTGCAGGATGCCCCCTCTCCCCATCACTACATATAGTCTGGTGTATGGCAGTGCTGGAGACCCCCCTGTGATATGTGTGATTGGTATATATAGGGGTGCAGGATGCCCCCTCTCCCCATAACTACATATAGTCTGGTGTATGGCAGTGCTGGAGACCCCCCTGTGATATGTGTGATTGGTATATATAGGGGTGCAGGATGCCCCCTCTCCCCATCACTACATATAGTCTGGTGTATGGCAGTGCTGGAGACCCCCCTGTGATATGTGTGATTGGTATATATAGGGGTGCAGGATGCCCCCTCTCCCCATCACTACATATAGTCTGGTGTATGGCAGTGCTGGAGACCCCCCTGTGATATGTGTGATTGGTATAAATAGGGGTGCAGGATGCCCCCTCTCCCCATCACTACATATAGTCTGGTGTATGGCAGTGCTGGAGACCCCCCTGTGATATGTGTGATTGGTATATATAGGGGTGCAGGATGCCCCCTCTCCCCATCACTACATATAGTCTGGTGTATGGCAGTGCTGGAGACCCCCCTGTGATATGTGTGATTGGTATATATAGGGGTGCAGGATGCCCCCTCTCCCCATCACTACATATAGTCTGGTGTATGGCAGTGCTGGAGACCCCCCTGTGATATGTGTGATTGGTATAAATAGGGGTGCAGGATGCCCCCTCTCCCCATCACTACATATAGTCTGGTGTATGGCAGTGCTGGAGACCCCCCTGTGATATGTGTGATTGGTATATATAGGGGTGCAGGATGCCCCCTCTCCCCATAACTACATATAGTCTGGTGTATGGCAGTGCTGGAGACCCCCCTTGTGATATGTGTGATTGGTATATATAGGGGTGCAGGATGCCCCCTCCCCATCACTACATATAGTCTGGTGTATGGCAGTGCTGGAGACCCCCCTGTGATATGTGTGATTGGTATAAATAGGGGTGCAGGATGCCCCCTCTCCCCATCACTACATATAGTCTGGTGTATGGCAGTGCTGGAGACCCCCCTGTGATATGTGTGATTGGTATATATAGGGGTGCAGGATGCCCCCTCTCCCCATCACTACATATAGTCTGGTGTATGGCAGTGCTGGAGACCCCCCTGTGATATGTGTGATTGGTATATATAGGGGTGCAGGATGCCCCCTCTCCCCATCACTACATATAGTCTGGTGTATGGCAGTGCTGGAGACCCCCCTGTGATATGTGTGATTGGTATAAATAGGGGTGCAGGATGCCCCCTCTCCCCATCACTACATATAGTCTGGTGTATGGCAGTGCTGGAGACCCCCCTGTGATATGTGTGATTGGTATATATAGGGGTGCAGGATGCCCCCTCTCCCCATCACTACATATAGTCTGGTGTATGGCAGTGCTGGAGACCCCCCTGTGATATGTGTGATTGGTATAAATAGGGGTGCAGGATGCCCCCTCTCCCCATCACTACATATAGTCTGGTGTATGGCAGTGCTGGAGACCCCCCTGTGATATGTGTGATTGGTATATATAGGGGTGCAGGATGCCCCCTCTCCCCATCACTACATATAGTCTGGTGTATGGCAGTGCTGGAGACCCCCCTGTGATATGTGTGATTGGTATAAATAGGGGTGCAGGATGCCCCCTCTCCCCATCACTACATATAGTCTGGTGTATGGCAGTGCTGGAGACCCCCCTGTGATATGTGTGATTGGTATATATAGGGGTGCAGGATGCCCCCTCCCCATCACTACATATAGTCTGGTGTATGGCAGTGCTGGAGACCCCCCTGTGATATGTGTGATTGGTATATATAGGGGTGCAGGATGCCCCCTCCCCATCACTACATATAGTCTGGTGTATGGCGGTGCTGGAGACCCCCTTGTGATGTGTGTGATTGGTATATATAGGGGTGCAGGATGCCCCCTCCCCATCACTACATATAGTCTGGTGTATGGCAGTGCTGGAGACCCCCCTGTGATATGTGTGATTGGTATATATAGGGGTGCAGGATGCCCCCCTCCCCATCACTACATATAGTCTGGTGTATGGCAGTGCTGGAGACCCCCCTGTGATATGTGTGATTGGTATAAATAGGGGTGCAGGATGCCCCCTCTCCCCATCACTACATATAGTCTGGTGTATGGCAGTGCTGGAGACCCCCCTGTGATATGTGTGATTGGTATAAATAGGGGTGCAGGATGCCCCCTCTCCCCATCACTACATATAGTCTGGTGTATGGCAGTGCTGGAGACCCCCCTGTGATATGTGTGATTGGTATATATAGGGGTGCAGGATGCCCCCTCCCCATCACTACATATAGTCTGGTGTATGGCAGTGCTGGAGACCCCCCTGTGATATGTGTGATTGGTATATATAGGGGTGCAGGATGCCCCCTCTCCCCATCACTACATATAGTCTGGTGTATGGCAGTGCTGGAGACCCCCCTGTGATATGTGTGATTGGTATATATAGGGGTGCAGGATGCCCCCTCTCCCCATCACTACATATAGTCTGGTGTATGGCAGTGCTGGAGACCCCCCTGTGATATGTGTGATTGGTATAAATAGGGGTGCAGGATGCCCCCTCTCCCCATCACTACATATAGTCTGGTGTATGGCAGTGCTGGAGACCCCCCTGTGATATGTGTGATTGGTATATATAGGGGTGCAGGATGCCCCCTCCCCATCACTACATATAGTCTGGTGTATGGCAGTGCTGGAGACCCCCCTGTGATATGTGTGATTGGTATATATAGGGGTGCAGGATGCCCCCTCTCCCCATCACTACATATAGTCTGGTGTATGGCAGTGCTGGAGACCCCCCTGTGATATGTGTGATTGGTATATATAGGGGTGCAGGATGCCCCCTCTCCCCATCACTACATATAGTCTGGTGTATGGCAGTGCTGGAGACCCCCCTGTGATATGTGTGATTGGTATAAATAGGGGAGCAGGATGCCCCCTCTCCCCATCACTACATATAGTCTGGTTGTTGGTTTCGGTAGCAGATCTGCCCCGTCACATACCTCTCCCGGCCCTGTCTATATAAGGGCTGCTTTCTGCTCCTCCGCCTGACGCTGTGACCCGGGAACACATCATGTTTACACACGTAAACAAAACCTCCATTACTTACATGGGCCCGGAGCGATGTGCTGCGGCTGCTGCAGAGTATTTACCGTCACGTCCGGGCTTTGTAAGGACGCGGGGGCTGGGTGACGCACATCGCCATGTGCCCCCAGACCTAAGCTGTGATGATGGGTCTCCTATATGGTAACCATGATTATACAGGAACCAGTGCAGGTTATGTGGGGCTGGGGGGTCCCTCTCCTACAGATACCAGACTCTCTCCTGTCCACGTTGCTATGTCTGAATGGTGATGCCCCTTTAAGGGTCTCCCATGATGAGTGAAATCTGTGCGTATTCTTCTCTTTCCTCAACCCCTCTCTTGTATTTGTGATGTAGTACCAGCACAGGCCACACACTGCTCCATGTCGCTATTCCATGTTAAATGGTCCTTCCTCCTATACAGTTACATCTAGGACCCCCGTGGCTGGATGTGCTGGTGGGTTGTACTGCTCTTGTGTTGTGGAGATGCCGGCTCCTATCTATAGGTCTGCACAGTTGTGGTATTGTTATGGGGGCTGTGATGAGTAGTGACTTGCTATCGGGGGCAGTATAGTTTACATGGTTTCAACTTGGCCCATGCTGTTGGCTGGTCCGGGCTCAATGGCCCGTTCTGTTGTAGCCATGGCCCGTGCTGTTGGGAGGGTGTGGGACACCATGGCCCGTGCTGTTGGGAGGGTGTGGGACACCATGGCCCGTGCTGTTGGGAGGGTGTGGGACACCATGGCCCGTGCTGTTGGGAGGGTGTGGGACACCATGGCCCGTGCTGTTGGGAGGGTGTGGGACACCATGGCCCGTGCTGTTGGGAGGGTGTGGGACACCATGCCCCGTGCTGTTGGTTGGGTGTAGGACACCATGGCCCGTGCTGTTGGGAGGGTGTGGGACACCATGGCCCGTGCTGTTGGGAGGGTGTGGGACACCATGGCCCGTGCTGTTGGGAGGGTGTGGGACGCCATGGCCCGTGCTGTTGGGAGGGTGTGGGACACCATGGCCCGTGCTGTTGGGAGGGTGTGGGACACCATGGCCCGTGCTGTTGGGAGGGTGTGGGACACCATGGCCCGTGCTGTTGGGAGGGTGTGGGACGCCATGGCCTGTGCTGTTGGGAGGGTGTGGGACACCATGGCCCGTGCTGTTGGGAGGGTGTGGGACACCATGGCCCCTGCTGTTGGGAGGGTGTGGGACACCATGGCCCCTGCTGTTGGGTAGGTCAGTGGGCGCCATGGCCCGTGCTGTTGGGTGGTTTTGGGGGGGGGGGCATGGCCCGTGCTGTTGGGTGGTTTTGGGGGGGCGCCATGGCCCGTGCTGTTGGGTGGTTTTGGGGGGGCGCCATGGCCCGTGCTGTTGGGTGGTTTTGGGGGGGCGCCATGGCCCGTGCTGTTGGGTGGTTTTGGGGGGGCGCCAAGGCCCGTGCTGTTGGGTGGTTTTGGGGGGGCGCCATGGCCCGTGCTGTTGGGTGGTTTTGGGGGGGGGGGGCGCCATGGCCCGTGCTGTTGGGTGGTTTTGGGGGGGGGCGCCATGGACCGTGCTGTTGGGTGGTTTTGGGGGGGGCGCCATGGCCCGTGCTGTTGGGTGGATTTGGGGGGGGGGCGCCATGGCCCGTGCTGTTGGGTGGTTTTGGGGGGGGGGGCGCCATGGACCGTGCTGTTGGGTGGTTTTGGGGGGGGCGCCATGGCCCGTGCTGTTGGGTGGATTTGGGGGGGGGCGCCATGGCCCGTGCTGTTGGGTGGTTTTGGGGGGGCGCCATGGCCGTGCTGTTGGGTGGTTTTGGGGGGGGGGGCGCCATGGACCGTGCTGTTGGGTGGTTTTGGGGGGGGCGCCATGGCCCGTGCTGTTGGGTGGATTTGGGGGGGGGGCGCCATGGCCCGTGCTGTCGGGGGCGCTGTGACCACCACTCCTTGATCCTTCCTCTTAGGTGGCTGCTTCCTGATGCCACACAATAAATCATTTGCCTCTCGCTGTTAGTTCTGCTCTGAAGTGCGATACTCTGTAGGAGAGTCCTGAAGCACCGGGACATCCACACGAGACGCTCTGGACATCTCCCAGCCGCCCATCCTCAGCTCAATGTTTTCTTAGAGGAATTCTTCAGTGTGAGCAAAGTGAGATGTGACAAGTGTGGATGTGGAGAGTCGCTGATCCGCTCTCCGGAGGATCCACATAATGTCTGGGATCTGCTCATGGGAGGAGAAGCCCCTCATATGGAGCCTCATCAGCAGCCCCATCATCTCTGTCCCATCTCATGGACCTCTGGGGTCGTCCTCCGCCATAATATGTGAGATAATGGACAATACTTGTAATAATGACTTCCCCCCCCCTCCTCCGAAGGGTTAAAGATCTGTAATTGTGGACAAGGACCAATGTACTTTAATTATTTTGACCATCATGAAGCATCAAGGTCTAGGGGCTCAATGCAGGGTCATGTGACGATGAAAATCTGTCATTATTAACTGATTCTGCAGATGTGCGATCCCATCCCTAACACTTCCCTCTTCATCTGCTTCTTTCCATCAGCTGCTATCAACCTGGCGAAGCTCAAGCTGTTCAGACATTATTACGTGATGGTAAGTAGGAGCAAGAAGACGGACATAATACTGCCTCTTATGTACAGGAATATAACTACTATAATACCGCCCCCTATGTACAAGAATATAACTACTATAATACTGCCCCCTATGTACAGGAATATAACTACTAAAATACTGCCCCCTATGTACAAGAATATAACTACTATAATACTGCCCCCTATGTACAGGGATATAACTACTATAATACTGCCCCCTATGTACAAGAATATAACTACTATAATACCGCCCCCTATGTACAGGAATATAACTACTATAATACTGCCCCCTATGTACAGGAATATAACTACTATAATACTGCCCCCTATGTACAAGAATATAACTACTATAATACTGCCCCCTATGTACAAGAATATAACTACTATAATACTGCCCCCTATGTACAGGAATATAACTACTATAATACTGCCCCCTATGTACAGGAATATAACTACTATAATACTGCCCCCTATGTACAGGAATATAACTACTATAATACCGCCCCCTATGTACAAGAATATAACTACTATAATACTGCTCCCTATGTACAGGAATATAACTACTATAATACTGCCCCCTATGTACAGGAATATAACTACTATAATACTGCCCCCTATGTACAAGAATATAACTACTATAATACTGCCCCCTATGTACAAGAATATAACTACTATAATACTGCCCCCTATGTACAGGAATATAACTACTATAATACTGCCCCCTATGTACAAGAATATAACTACTATATTCTACTATATATAACTTATATAACTACTATAATACTGCCCCCTATGTACAAGACTATAACTACTATAATACTGCCCCCTATGTACAGGAATATAACTACTATAATACTGCCCCCTATGTACAGGAATATAACTGCTATAATACTGCACCCTATGTACAGGAATATAACTACTATAATACTGCCCCCTATGTACAGGAATATAACTACTATAATACTGCCCACTATGTACAGGAATATGACTACTATAATACTGCCCCCTATGTACAGGAATATAACTACTATAATACTGCCCTATGTACAGGAATATAACTACTATAATACTGCCCCCTATGTACAAGAATATAACTACTATAATACTGCCCCCTATGTACAGGGATATAACTACTATAATACTGCCTCCTATGTACAGGAATATAACTACTATAATACTGCCCCCTATGTACAAGAATATAACTACTATAATACTGCCCCCTATGTACAGGGATATAACTACTATAATACTGCCTCCTATGTACAGGGATATAACTACTATAATACTGCCCCCTATGTACAAGAATATAACTACTATAATACTGCCCCCTATGTACAAGAATATAACTACTATAATACTGCCCCCTATGTACAGGAATATAACTACTATAATACTGCCCCCTATGTACAAGAATATAACTACTATAATACTGCCCCCTATGTACAGGAATATAACTACTATAATACTGCCCCCTATGTACAGGAATATAACTACTATAATACTGCCCCCTATGTACAAGAATATAACTACTATAATACTGCCCCCTATGTACAGGAATATAACTACTATAATACTGCCCCCTATGTACAGGAATATAACTACTATAATACTGCCCCCTATGTACAGGGATATAACTACTATAATACTGCCTCCTATGTACAGGAATATAACTACTATAATACTGCCCCCTATGTACAAGAATATAACTACTATAATACTGCCCCCTATGTACAAGAATATAACTACTATAATACTGCCCCCTATGTACAGGGATATAACTACTATAATACTGCCTCCTATGTACAGGAATATAACTACTATAATACTGCCCCCTATGTACAAGAATATAACTACTATAATACTGCCCCCTATGTACAAGAATATAACTACTATAATACTGCCCCCTATGTACAGGAATATAACTACTATAATACTGCCCCCTATGTACGGGAATATAACTACTATAATACTGCCCCCTATGTACAAGAATATAACTACTATAATACTGCCCCTATGTACAGGGATATAACTACTATAATACTGCCCCCTATGTACAGGGATATAACTACTATAATACTGCCCCCTATGTACAAGAATATAACTACTATAATACTGCCCCCTATGTACAAGAATATAACTACTATAATACTGCCCCCTATGTACAAGAATATAACTACTATAATACTGCCCCCTATGTACAGGAATATAACTACTATAATACTGCCCCCTATGTACAAGAATATAACTACTATAATACTGCCCCCTATGTACAGGAATATAACTACTATAATACTGCCCCCTATGTACAAGAATATAACTACTATAATACTGCCCCTATGTACAGGGATATAACTACTATAATACTGCCCCCTATGTACAGGGATATAACTACTATAATACTGCCCCCTATGTACAAGAATATAACTACTATAATACTGCCCCCTATGTACAAGAATATAACTACTATAATACTGCCCCCTATGTACAAGAATATAACTACTATAATACTGCCCCCTATGTACAGGAATATAACTACTATAATACTGCCCCCTATGTACAGGAATATAACTACTATAATACTGCCCCCTATGTACAAGAATATAACTACTATAATACTGCCCCCTATGTACAAGAATATAACTACTATAATACTGCCCCCTATGTACAAGAATATAACTACTATAATACTGCCCCCTATGTACAGGAATATAACTACTATAATACTGCCCCCTATGTACAAGAATATAACTACTATAATACTGCCCCCTATGTACAGGAATATAACTACTATAATACTGCCCCCTATGTACAAGAATATAACTACTATAATACTGCCCCCTATGTACAGGAATATAACTACTATAATACTGCCCCCTATGTACAAGAATATAACTACTATAATACTGCCCCTATGTACAGGGATATAACTACTATAATACTGCCCCCTATGTACAGGGATATAACTACTATAATACTGCCCCCTATGTACAAGAATATAACTACTATAATACTGCCCCCTATGTACAAGAATATAACTACTATAATACTGCCCCCTATGTACAGGAATATAACTACTATAATACTGCCCCCTATGTACAAGAATATAACTACTATAATACTGCCCCCTATGTACAGGAATATAACTACTATAATACTGCCCCCTATGTACAAGAATATAACTACTATAATACTGCCCCTATGTACAGGGATATAACTACTATAATACTGCCCCCTATGTACAGGGATATAACTACTATAATACTGCCCCCTATGTACAAGAATATAACTACTATAATACTGCCCCCTATGTACAAGAATATAACTACTATAATACTGCCCCCTATGTACAGGAATATAACTACTATAATACTGCCCCCTATGTACAAGAATATAACTACTATAATACTGCCCCCTATGTACAGGAATATAACTACTATAATACTGCCCCCTATGTACAAGAATATAACTACTATAATACTGCCCCCTATGTACAGGAATATAACTACTATAATACTGCCCCCTATGTACAAGAATATAACTACTATAATACTGCCCCTATGTACAGGGATATAACTACTATAATACTGCCCCCTATGTACAGGGATATAACTACTATAATACTGCCCCCTATGTACAAGAATATAACTACTATAATACTGCCCCCTATGTACAAGAATATAACTACTATAATACTGCCCCCTATGTACAGGAATATAACTACTATAATACTGCCCCCTATGTACAAGAATATAACTACTATAATACTGCCCCCTATGTACAGGAATATAACTACTATAATACTGCCCCCTATGTACAAGAATATAACTACTATAATACTGCCCCTATGTACAGGGATATAACTACTATAATACTGCCCCCTATGTACAGGGATATAACTACTATAATACTGCCCCCTATGTACAAGAATATAACTACTATAATACTGCCCCCTATGTACAAGAATATAACTACTATAATACTGCCCCCTATGTACAGGAATATAACTACTATAATACTGCCCCCTATGTACAAGAATATAACTACTATAATACTGCCCCCTATGTACAGGAATATAACTACTATAATACTGCCCCCTATGTACAGGAATATAACTACTATAACTATGGTACAGATGTAGGTTATCCTGCAGTGTTGCGGTGCTTCTGTATGTCAGGCAGGATGGATCGTTGGTGCTGCAGTAATTGCACTCATCTATGGGTCAGGAGGCAGCGGGTGCTGGTGATGCAGACATAATAACCTGCAGCGCTCCCACAATCTATTAAATTCCTTTCAGTGAGATTAATCCCAGATCCGCAGCCTCTCGGAGATGCCGCGCTGCTGGGGTGGGGCACGGGCTCAGCGCTGCAGGAGGGATACAAAAAGCCTCTTATGTGGCCCAATTTCTCCCATTTCTCTCTGTAGATTGTCTGCTTTATCTACTTCACGAGGATCATTGCCTTCCTTATCAAGTTGGCCGTCCCCTTCCAGTGGAAATGGATGTACCAGGTGGGTTCCCCCATGTTCTGTTCAGATCCAGCGTTGGATTGATTTTCATTGGTTTTATCAACATTTAGATGCAAGACTGTATGTAGGACTGGAGTCGGTGCAGGGGGCGGCGTGTAGGACTGGAGTCGGTGCAGGGGGCGGCGTGTAGGACTGAAATCGGTGCAGGGGGCGGCGTGTAGGACTGGAGTCGGTGCAGGGGGCGGCGTGTAGGACTGGAGTCGGTGCAGGGGGCGGCGTGTAGGACTGGAGTCGGTGCAGGGGGCGGCGTGTAGGACTGGGGTCGGCGCAGGGGGCGGCGTGTAGGACTGGGGTCGGCACTGGGGTCGGCGCAGGGGGCGGCGTGTAGGACTGGGGTCGGCGCAGGGGGCGGCGTGTAGGACTGGGGGCGGCGCAGGGGGCGGCGTGTAGGACTGGGGGCGGCGTGTAGGACTGGGGGCGGCGCAGGGGGCGGCGTGTAGGACTGGGGTCGGCGCAGGGGGCGGCGTGTAGGACTGGGGGCGGCGCAGGGGGCGGCGCGTAGGACTGGGGTCGGCGCAGGGGGCGGCGTGTAGGACTGGGGGCGGCGTGTAGGACTGGGGTCGGCGCAGGGGGCGGCGTGTAGGACTGGGGGCGGCGCAGGGGGCGGCGCGTAGGACTGGGGTCGGCGCAGGGGGCGGCGTGTAGGACTGGTGTCAGTGCAGGGGGCGGCGTGTAGGACTGGGGGCGGCGCGTAGGACTGGGGTCGGCGCAGGGGGCGGCGCGTAGGACTGGGGTCGGCGCAGGGGGCGGCGCGTAGGACTGGGGTCGGCGCAGGGGGCGGCGTGTAGGACTGGGCTGGTCTGCTCCTCAGGTGAGGTGTCTGGGTATAAATCTCTCCCTTCTTCCCCCCCAGCTCCTGGATGAATTGGCCACCTTCGTCTTCTTTGTGCTGACCGGGTACAAGTTCCGTCCGGCGTCTGACAATCCCTACCTGCAGCTTCCCCAGGACGAGGACACGGATGATCTGGAGATGGAGGCGGTGTGAGTAACTATGTACAGACATACTAAACTCTGGGGTTAAGATCGATGAGGGGTGACTAGACGATGGGGCTGGCGATAAGGCGGGACAAGGCCCCTAGGTAGTTGCCCCCTTGTAGTTGCCCCTGCCTCGGTGTCTCGGTGCTATCTCTGATGCCCAGCGCTCTGCTGGACGCATCTCTTCCTGTTTCCAGTGCGCCCCCTGCTGGTGTCAGGCAGGTTGTGCCTGTTACAGCCCGATCAGATGGCAGCATCACAGAGGATGTCAGGAAGAGGCCCCAGTGGTGAAGCAGCAGTGCAGAGTATTTCAGCAGGCTTTACTTGTGGAGCTCCCCCTCCCCCCGGCGGTGTCTGCTTAGTGTCCGGCCGGTCACATGTCCCGGTTTAGGCAGCAGCTTGTTCCTGTTTCTTCTAACATCAAAGCGTCATGTGTGCCTGGCAATGCTCTGCAGATCTGTATACACAACCCCCTGCTCTGCCGGAGCAATGCTCTGCAGCTCTGTATACACAACCCCCTGCTCTGCCGGAGCAATGCTCTGCAGCTCTGTATACACAACCCCCTGCTCTGCCGGAGCAATGCTCTGCAGCTCTGTATACACAACCCCCTGCTCTGCCGGAGCAATGCTCTGCAGCTCTGTATACACAACCCCCTGCTCTGCCGGAGCAATGCTCTGCAGCTCTGTATACACAACCCCCTGCTCTGCCGGAGCAATGCTCTGCAGCTCTGTATACACAACCCCCTGCTCTGCAGCTCTGTATACACAACCCCCTGCTCTGCAAGCAATGCTCTGCAGCTCTGTATACACAACCCCCTGGAGAGATGTGTAATCATTCCTCACACTACTGTGCTCTGTGCTCTCTGCAGCCAGTGTTATGTATTGTCCCTGGAGAGATGTGTAATCATACCTCACACTGCTGTGCTCTGTGCTCTCTGCAGCCAGTGTTATGTATTGTCCCTGGAGAGATGTGTAATCAGACCTCACACTGCTGTGCTCTGTGCTCTCTGCAGCCAGTGTTATGTATTGTCCCTGGAGAGATGTGTAATCAGACCTCACACTGCTGTGCTCTCTGCAGCCAGTGTTATATAGTGTCACTGGAGAGATGTGTAATCAGACCTCACACTGCTGTGCTCTGTGCTCTCTGCAGCCAGTGTTATGTATTGTCCCTGGAGAGATGTGTAATCAGACCTCACACTGCTGTGCTCTGTGCTCTCTGCAGCCAGTGTTATGTATTGTCCCTGGAGCGATGTGTAATCATTCCTCACACTACTGTGCTCTGTGCTCTCTGCAGCCAGTGTTATGTATTGTCCCTGGAGAGATGTGTAATCAGACCTCACACTGCTGTGCTATCTGCAGCCAGTGTAATGTATTGTCCCTGGAGAGATGTGTAATCAGACATCACACTGCTGTGCTCTGTGCTCTCTGCAGCCAGTGTAATGTATTGTCCCTGGAGAGATGTGTAATCAGACCTCACACTGCTGTGCTCTGTGCAGCCAGTGTTATGTATTGTCCCTGGAGAGATGTGTAATCAGACCTCACACTGCTGTGCTCTGTGCTCTCTGCAGCCAGTGTTATGTATTGTCCCTGGAGAGATGTGTAATCAGACCTCACACTGCTGTGCTCTGTGCTCTCTGCCGCCAGTATTATGTATTGTCCCTGGAGAGATGTGTAATCAGACCTTTGTGTATGTTAGTAGCAGCAGGACTGTGACATTTGGATTTATATTCCAGGATTATATTTAGTACACGTGGAGGTGTTCTTGCCTCACACTGCTGTGCTCTGTGCTCTCTGCAGCCAGTGTTATGTATTGTCCCTGGAGAGATGTGTAATCAGACCTTTGTGTATGTTAGTAGCAGCAGGACTGTGACATTTGGATTTATATTCCAGGATTATATTTAGTACACGTGGAGGTGTTCTGGCCTCACACTGCTGTGCTCTGTGCTCTCTGCAGCCAGTGTTATGTATTGTCCCTGGAGAGATGTGTAATCAGACCTTTGTGTATGTTAGTAGCAGCAGGACTGTGACATTTGGATTTATATTCCAGGATTATATTTAGTACACGTGGAGGTGTTCTGGCCTCACACTGCTGTGCTCTGTGCTCTGTGCAGCCAGTGTTATGTAGTGTCCCTGGAGAGATGTGTAATCATACCTCACACTGCTGTGCTCTGTGCTCTCTGCAGCCAGTGTTATGTATTGTCTCTGGAGAGATGTGTAATCAGACCTTTGTGTATGTTAGTAGCAGCAGGACTGTGACTTTTGGATTTATATTCCAGGATTATGTTTAGTACACGTGGAGGTGTTCTGGCCTCACACTGCTGTGCTCTGTGATTCGGTGCTTTATTCAAACTAAAATCTGATGCACACTGTTTCTTGTATTACTGCAGTCAGAGCTAAGAGAAGAGGCTGTGGAGCAGTTTATAGCACAGAGCATTGAGCACAGCAGTGTGAGGACCCAGCCGCAGAGCACTGTGATGGTGCAGCAGCTCTCTATGGACAATGCCTGGTACTGGTTGGGGATTACACCTGCAGCCTGCGCTGATACATTGTAACAGAAGGGTTTGTGATGTCTGTGTTGTGTCTCTGTTTCAGGGTGACGACCACGGGATCCACGGAGGGCATCAAGAAAGTGAAGAAGGTCCAGAACGGTTCGTCGGACCCCCGCTCTGAGTGGGAGATCTCTGCCTGAACGGACAGTCTGAGCCTGGATTTTAATTTATTATTTCCTCCTATGGTACATTGAGAGAAGCGGGTCACCCCCTCCCCCCGCCGCCACATACTCAGCTTACACCCCAAAAACCAGCAGGACACCAGCCCCCGGGGGCAGCAGGGACCATACACGGAAACATGGCGGCTGCTGGGCTGCGGGATCCGCCAATCTTCCTTTGGTTTCTGGACACTTTGTAGGTCAGGAGCGCAGCGCCCCCCACCGCAGCGAGCGGAACTACACCTGTAAATATTATCATTTTTCATTTTGTAGCAAATCTTTACTGTTTATAGAAAGGGGGAATCATAATCTATATATATCAGAGGGGGCGCGCCGAGCCGCGGAGATGGGGCCTCCAGAACCTCGCTGACTCTTTCAGTACTGATCCGGGTAGCCACAGGAAGTCATCACTATCCAGATCACAGACATTCTAGGGATCTCTCCTCAGTGTGACCGTGCGGACTGCAGCCAGCCCGGGGGACATGTGTAATCATCCCTCACACTGCTGTGCTCTGTGCAACCAGTGATGTGCAATGTCCCTGGAGAGATGTGTAATCATACCTCACACTGCTGTGCTCTCTGCAGCCAGTGTTATGTATTGTCCCTGGAGAGATGTGTAATCAGACCTCACACTGCTGTGCTCTGTACTCTCTGCAGCCAGTGCTATGTATTGTCCCTGGAGAGATGTGTAATCATATCTCACACTGCTGTGCTCTTTGCTCTCTGCAGCCAGTGTTGAGTATTTGAAGAATCTACACTCCTGGAATATAGATCCATATTTCACAGTCCTGCTGCTACTAATGACATACACCATTGTCTTATTGTGCATTTCTCCTGGGACAATACACAACACTGGCTGCAGAGAGCACAGAGCACAGCAGTGTGAGGTCTGATTACACATCTCTCCAGGGACAATACATAACACTGGCTGCAGAGAGCACAGAGCACAGCAGTGTGAGGTCTGATTACACATCTCTCCAGGGACAGTACATAACACTGGCTGCAGAGAGCACAGAGCACAGCAGTGTGAGGTATAATTACACGTCTCTCCAGGGACAATACATAACACTGGCTGCAGGGAGCACAGAGCACAGCAGTGTGAGGTATGCTTACACATCTCTCCAGGGACAATACATAACACTGGCTGCAGAGAGCACAGAGCACAGCAGTGTGAGGTCTGATTACACATCTCTCCAGGGACAATACATAACACTGGCTGCAGAGAGCACAGAGCACAGCAGTGTGAGGTCTGATTACACATCTCTCCAGGGACAGTACATAACACTGGCTGCAGAGAGCACAGAGCACAGCAGTGTGAGGTATAATTACACGTCTCTCCAGGGACACTACATAACACTGGCTGCAGAGAGCACAGAGCACAGCAGTGTGAGGTCTGATTACACATCTCTCCATAGACTATACTGATACATTCTCTATTGCTGGGGTGGTAGTAGACATGGTGCGGTGTATCATCATGTATTGGAGGCCATATTACTTGTTACTTGAAATAAGAGGGTGTGGGGAGGATTCTTACCTGCACCCCCTCTGCCCATCCTATATATGAGGAGGGGGTGGGGGCAGCTGCTTCTGACCCTTTCATTGCTGCATGTGACAAATGTTGCCTCCTGCAGTGATTGATACATACGTGGCTGACCTGTAATCTGTCCAGGAGAGTCGGCTGCTGCAGAACTTCTTAGGACATCTATCAGGTCCCAACCACTGCTAGGTCTACACCCTGATGGACTCTATACCTGGAATCTCTGTGATCCCACTCTCCTCCATTTTCACTATTCCTGCTTTCTGTCAGAGAATGGAACCTCTCGGATACACAGACCAGTCTCATTGGTTTCCATTCTATAGTAGCAAGCAGAGGCACTATACACATGTGGACCCCGTGTGTTAGAAAGAGGAAGAACTTTTTGAATAAACTTTATTGACATTGAGCAGGAGATGCTTTCTACAAGAGAAGGTTGTGCTGCATCTGTCAGAGGACCAATGGTTACAAATATTGGGGGCCGCTGGTGGTCTTGGGGTGAAGTGGCTTTGTGGTGTTTTGGTTATGGGGGGTTCAGGTTTTGTTTTCTATATTTTCTAGTTGTTTTTCCCCTCCAGTGCTGAAAGAGTTAATGCACCGGCGATAATCTCCAGTGTTTTCATTGATACATTTCTTTTTGTGAATAAAAATGAAGATTTTTGGCTTTATTAACCAAGGGCCCCTGTTGTACATGTAGCTGCGGACCTCGTGGGGAGCGAGGTGCGGGGTCTCTGTGTGTTACCTTCTATGCAAGTGAAATAAAAGGGGAGCGACAGAAAAGTGACCAATTATTGTTTTGTGGATTCTTTTCATATTATAAGATAACACAACACGTCCAACTGCAACAAAGGTGGCTATACACCAGCTGGGCTAATATGGCTGATAACAGAGAGGAATAGCTTGTATCCCCCCCGTACAGTCTCCTCTCCCCGGGATGTAATGGCTGATCACAGAGAGTAATAGATTGTATCCCCCCTGTACAGTCTCCTCTCCCCGGGATGTAATGGCTGATAACAGAGAGTAATAGATTGTATCCCCCCTGTACAGTCTCCTCTCCCCGGGGTGTAATGGCTGATAACAGAGAGTAATAGATTGTATCCCCCCTGTACAGTCTCCTCTCCCCGGGATGTAATGGCTGATAACAGAGAGTAATAGATTGTATCCCCCTGTACAGTCTCCTCTCCCCGGGATGTAATGGCTGATAACAGAGAGTAATAGATTGTATCCCCTCCTGTACAGTCTCCTCTCCCCGGGATGTAATGGCTGATAACAGAGAGTAATAGATTGTATCCCCCCCCCCTGTACAGTCTCCTCTCCCCGGGATGTAATGGCTGATAACAGAGAGTAATAGATTGTATCCCCCTGTACAGTCTCCTCTCCCCAGGATGTAATGGCTGATAACAGAGAGTAATAGATTGTACCCCCCCCTGTACAGTCTCCTCTCCCCGGGGTGTAATGACTGATAACAGAGAGTAATAGATTGTATCCCCCCCCTGTACAGTCTCCTCTCCCCGGGATGTAATGGCTGATAACAGAGAGTAATAGATTGTATCCCCCTGTACAGTCTCCTCTCCCCAGGATGTAATGGCTGATAACAGAGAGTAATAGATTGTACCCCCCCCCTGTACAGTCTCCTCTCCCCGGGATGTAATGGCTGATAACAGAGAGTAATAGATTGTATCCCCCCCTGTACAGTCTCCTCTCCCCGGGGTGTAATGGCTGATAACAGAGAGTAATAGATTGTATCCCCCCTGTACAGTCTCCTCTCCCCGGGGTGTAATGACTGATAACAGAGAGTAATAGATTGTATCCCCCCCCTGTACAGTCTCCTCTCCCCGGGATGTAATGGCTGATAACAGAGAGTAATAGATTGTATCCCCCTGTACAGTCTCCTCTCCCCAGGATGTAATGGCTGATAACAGAGAGTAATAGATTGTATCCCCCTGTACAGTCTCCTCTCCCCAGGATGTAATGGCTGATAACAGAGAGTAATAGATTGTATCCCCCTGTACAGTCTCCTCTCCCCGGGATGTAATGGCTGATAACAGAGAGTAATAGATTGTATCCCCCCTGTACAGTCTCCTCTCCCCGGGGTGTAATGGCTGATAACAGAGAGTAATAGATTGTATCCCCCCTGTACAGTCTCCTCTCCCCGGGGTGTAATGGCTGATAACAGAGAGTAATAGATTGTATCCCCCCTGTACAGTCTCCTCTCCCCGGGATGTAATGGCTGATAACAGAGAGTAATAGATTGTATCCCCCCTGTACAGTCTCCTCTCCCCGGGATGTAATGGCTGATAACAGAGAATAATAGATTGTATCGCCCCTGTACAGTCTCCTCTCCCCGGGATGTAATGGCTGATAACAGAGAGTAATAGATTGTATCCCCCCTGTACAGTCTCCTCTCCCTGGGATGTAATGGCTGATAACAGAGAGTAATAGATTGTATCCCCCCCTGTACAGTCTCCTCTCCCTGGGGTGTAATGGCTGATAACAGAGAGTAATAGATTGTATCCTCCCTGTACAGTCTCCTCTCCCCGGGATGTAATGGCTGATAACAGAGAGTAATAGATTGTATCCCCCCCCCTGTACAGTCTCCTCTCCCCAGGATGTAATGGCTGATAACAGAGAGTAATAGATTGTATCCCCCCCTGTACAGTCTCCTCTCCCCGGGATGTAATGGCTAATAACAGAGAGTAATAGATTGTATCCCCCCTGTACAGTCTCCTCTCCCTGGGATGTAATGGCTGATAACAGAGAGTAATAGATTGTATCCCCCTGTACAGTCTCCTCTCCCCGGGATGTAATGGCTGATAACAGAGAGTAATAGATTGTATCCCCCCTGTACAGTCTCCTCTCCCCGGGGTGTAATGGCTGATAACAGAGAGTAATAGATTGTATCCCCCTGTACAGTCTCCTCTCCCCGGGATGTAATGGCTGATAACAGAGAGTAATAGATTGTATCCCCCGCCCCCTGTACAGTCTCCTCTCCCCGGGGTGTAATGGCTGATAACAGAGAGTAATAGATTGTATCCCCCCCTGTACAGTCTCCTCTCCCCGGGGTGTAATGGCTGATAACAGAGAGTAATAGATTGTATCCCCCCCTGTACAGTCTCCTCTCCCCGGGATGTAATGGCTGATAACAGAGAGTAATAGATTGTATCCCCCCCCTGTACAGTCTCCTCTCCCCGGGATGTAATGGCTGATAACAGAGAGTAATAGATTGTATCCCCACCTGTACAGTGTCCTCTCCCTGGGGTGTAATGGATGATAACAGAGAGTAATAGATTGTATCCCCACCTGTACAGTGTCCTCTCCCTGGGGTGTAATGGATGATAACAGAGAGTAATAGATTGTATCCCCCCCCCCCCCCCTGTACAGTCTCCTCTCCCCGGGATGTAATGGCTGATAACAGAGAGTAATAGATTGTATCCCCACCTGTACAGTGTCCTCTCCCTGGGGTGTAATGGATGATAACAGAGAGTAATAGATTGTATCCCCCTGTACAGTCTCCTCTCCCCGGGGTGTAATGGCTGATAACAGAGAGTAATAGATTGTATCCCCCCCTGTACAGTCTCCTCTCCCCGGGGTGTAATGGCTGATAACAGAGAGTAATAGATTGTATCCCCCCCCCCTGTACAGTCTCCTCTCCCCGGGATGTAATGGCTGATAACAGAGAGTAATAGATTGTATCCCCCCTGTACAGTCTCCTCTCCCCGGGGTGTAATGGCTGATAACAGAGAGTAATAGATTGTATCCCCCCCTGTACAGTCTCCTCTCCCCGGGGTGTAATGGCTGATAACAGAGAGTAATAGATTGTATCCCCCCTGTACAGTCTCCTCTCCCCGGGATGTAATGGCTGATAACAGAGAGTAATAGATTGTATCCCCCCTGTACAGTCTCCTCTCCCCGGGATGTAATGGCTGATAACAGAGAGTAATAGATTGTATCCCCCTGTACAGTCTCCTCTCCCCGGGGTGTAATGGCTGATAACAGAGAGTAATAGATTGTATCCCCCTGTACAGTCTCCTCTCCCCGGGATGTAATGGCTGATAACAGAGAGTAATTGATTGTATCCCCCCCTGTACAGTCTCCTCTCCCCGGGGTGTAATGGCTGATAACAGAGAGTAATAGATTGTATCCCCCCTGTACAGTCTCCTCTCCCCGGGATGTAATGGCTGATAACAGAGAGTAATAGATTGTATCCCCCCCCCTGTACAGTAGTCTCCTCTCCCCGGGGTGTAATGGCTGATAACAGAGAGTAATAGATTGTATCCCCCCTGTACAGTCTTCTCTCCCCGGGATGTAATGGCTGATAACAGAGAGTAATAGATTGTATCCCCCCCTTTACAGTCTCCTCTCCCCGGGATGTAATGGCTGATAACAGAGAGTAATAGATTGTATCCCCCTGTACAGTCTCCTCTTCCCGGGGTGTAATGGCTGATAACAGAGAGTAATAGATTGTATCCCCCTGTACAGTCTCCTCTCCCCGGGGTGTAATGGCTGATAACAGAGAGTAATAGATTGTATCCCCCTGTACAGTCTCCTCTCCCCGGGATGTAATGGCTGATAACAGAGAGTAATAGATTGTATCCCCCTGTACAGTCTCCTCTCCCCGGGATGTAATGGCTGATAACAGAGAGTAATAGATTGTATCCCCCCTGTACAGTCTCCTCTCCCCGGGATGTAATGGCTGATAACAGAGAGTAATAGATTGTATCCCCCCCTGTACAGTCTCCTCTCCCCGGGGTGTAATGGCTGATAACAGAGAGTAATAGATTGTATCCCCCTGTACAGTCTCCTCTCCCCGGGATGTAATGGCTGATAACAGAGAGTAATAGATTGTATCCCCCCTGTACAGTCTCCTCTCCCCGGGATGTAATGGCTGATAACAGAGAGTAATAGATTGTATCCCCCTGTACAGTCTCCTCTCCCCGGGATGTAATGGCTGATAACAGAGAGTAATAGATTGTATCCCCCCTGTACAGTCTCCTCTCCCTGGGGTGTAATGGATGATAACAGAGAGTAATAGATTGTATCCCCACCTGTACAGTGTCCTCTCCCTGGGGTGTAATGGATGATAACAGAGAGTAATAGATTGTATCCCCCCCCCCCTGTACAGTCTCCTCTCCCCGGGATGTAATGGCTGATAACAGAGAGTAATAGATTGTATCCCCACCTGTACAGTGTCCTCTCCCTGGGGTGTAATGGATGATAACAGAGAGTAATAGATTGTATCCCCCTGTACAGTCTCCTCTCCCCGGGATGTAATGGCTGATAACAGAGAGTAATTGATTGTATCCCCCCCTGTACAGTCTCCTCTCCCCGGGGTGTAATGGCTGATAACAGAGAGTAATAGATTGTATCCTCCTGTACAGTCTCCTCTCCCCGGGATGTAATGGCTGATAACAGAGAGTAATAGATTGTATCCCCCCCTGTACAGTCTCCTCTCCCCGGGATGTAATGGCTGATACCAGAGAGTAATAGATTGTATCCCCCCTGTACAGTCTCCTCTCCCCGGGGTGTAATGGCTGATAACAGAGAGTAATAGATTGTATCCCCCCCTGTACAGTCTCCTCTCCCCGGGATGTAATGGCTGATAACAGAGAGTAATAGATTGTATCCCCCCTGTACAGTCTCCTCTCCCCGGGGTGTAATGGCTGATAACAGAGAGTAATAGATTGTATCCCCCCATGTACAGTCTCCTCTCCCCGGGGTGTAATGGCTGATAACAGAGAGTAATAGATTGTATCCCCCCTGTACAGTCTCCTCTCCCCAGGATGTAATGGCTGATAACAGAGAGTAATAGATTGTATCCCCCCCTGTACAGTCTCCTCTCCCCGGGATGTAATGGCTGATAACAGAGAGTAATAGATTGTATCCCCCCTGTACAGTCTCCTCTCCCCGGGATGTAATGGCTGATAACAGAGAGTAATAGATTGTATCCCCCCTGTACAGTCTCCTCTCCCCGGGGTGTAATGGCTGATAACAGAGAGTAATAGATTGTATCCCCCCCTGTACAGTCTCCTCTCCCCGGGGTGTAATGGCTGATAACAGAGAGTAATAGATTGTATCCCCCCCCTGTACAGTCTACTCTCCCCGGGATGTAATGGCTGATAACAGAGAGTAATAGATTGTATCCCCCCTGTACAGTCTCCTCTCCCCGGGATGTAATGGCTGATAACAGAGAGTAATAGATTGTATCTCCCCGGGATGTAATGGCTGATAACAGAGAGTAATAGATTGTATCCCCCCTGTACAGTCTCCTCTCCCCGGGATGTAATGGCTGATAACAGAGAGTAATAGATTGTATCCCCCCTGTACAGTCTCCTCTCCCCGGGATGTAATGGCTGATAACAGAGAGTAATAGATTGTAACCCCCCCTGTACAGTCTCCTCTCCCCGGGGTGTAATGGCTGATAACAGAGAGTAATAGATTGTATCCCCCCTGTACAGTCTCCTCTCTCCAGGATGTAATGGCTGATAACAGAGAGTAATAGATTGTATCCCCCCCTGTACAGTCTCCTCTCCCCGGGATGTAATGGCTGATAACAGAGAGTAATAGATTGTATCCTCCTTTACAGTCTCCTCTCCCCGGGATGTAATGGCTGATAACAGAGAGTAATAGATTGTATCCCCCCCTGTACAGTCTCCTCTCCCCGGGATGTAATGGCTGATACCAGAGAGTAATAGATTGTATCCCCCCTGTACAGTCTCCTCTGCCCGGGGTGTAATGGCTGATAACAGAGAGTAATAGATTGTATCCCCCCCTGTACAGTCTCCTCTCCCCGGGATGTAATGGCTGATAACAGAGAGTAATAGATTGTATCCCCCCTGTACAGTCTCCTCTCCCCGGGGTGTAATGGCTGATAACAGAGAGTAATAGATTGTATCCCCCCATGTACAGTCTCCTCTCCCCGGGGTGTAATGGCTGATAACAGAGAGTAATAGATTGTATCCCCCCCCCTGTACAGTCTCCTCTCCCCGGGATGTAATGGCTGATAACAGAGAGTAATAGATTGTATCCCCCCTGTACAGTCTCCTCTCCCCGGGGTGTAATGGCTGATAACAGAGAGTAATAGATTGTATCCCCCCCCCTGTACAGTCTCCTCTCCCCGGGATGTAATGGCTGATAACAGAGAGTAATAGATTGTATCCCCCCTGTGCAGTCTCCTCTCCCCGGGATGTAATGGCTGATAACAGAGAGTAATAGATTGTATCCCCCCTGTACAGTCTCCTCTCCCCGGGATGTAATGGCTGATAACAGAGAGTAATAGATTGTATCTCCCCGGGATGTAATGGCTGATAACAGAGAGTAATAGATTGTATCCCCCCTGTACAGTCTCCTCTCCCCGGGATGTAATGGCTGATAACAGAGAGTAATAGATTGTATCCTTCCCCCCCCCCCCCCCCTGTACAGTCTCCTCTCCCCGGGATGTAATGGCTGATAACAGAGAGTAATAGATTGTATCCCCCCCTGTACAGTCTCCTCTCCCCGGGATGTAATGGCTGATAACAGAGAGTAATAGATTGTATCCCCCCCTGTACAGTCTCCTCTCCCCGGGATGTAATGGCTGATAACAGAGAGTAATAGATTGTATCCCCCCCTGTACAGTCTCCTCTCCCCGGGGTGTAATGGCTGATAACAGAGAGTAATAGATTGTATCCCCCCTGTACAGTCTGCTCTCCCCGGGGTGTAATGGCTGATAAGAGAGTAATAGATTGTATCCCCCTGTACAGTCTCCTCTCCCCGGGGTGTAATGGCTGATAACAGAGAGTAATAGATTGTATCCCCCCTGTACAGTCTCCTCTCCCCGGGATGTAATGGCTGATAACAGAGAGTAATAGATTGTATCCCCCCCTGTACAGTCTCCTCTCCCCGGGATGTAATGGCTGATACCAGAGAGTAATAGATTGTATCCCCCCTGTACAGTCTCCTCTCCCCGGGGTGTAATGGCTGATAACAGAGAGTAATAGATTGTATCCCCCCTGTACAGTCTCCTCTCCCCGGGGTGTAATGGCTGATAACAGAGAGTAATAGATTGTATCCTCCTGTACAGTCTCCTCTCCCCGGGATGTAATGGCTGATAACAGAGAGTAATAGATTGTATCCCCCCTGTACAGTCTCCTCTCTCCAGGATGTAATGGCTGATAACAGAGAGTAATAGATTGTATCCCCCTGTACAGTCTCCTCTCCCCGGGATGTAATGGCTGATAACAGAGAGTAATAGATTGTATCCCCCTGTACAGTCTCCTCTCCCCGGGATGTAATGGCTGATAACAGAGAGTAATAGATTGTATCCCCCCCCCTGTACAGTCTCCTCTCCCCGGGGTGTAATGGCTGATAACAGAGAGTAATAGATTGTATCCCCCCCTGTACAGTCTCCTCTCCCCGGGGTGTAATGGCTGATAACAGAGAGTAATAGATTGTATCCCCCCCTGTACAGTCTCCTCTCCCCGGGATGTAATGGCTGATAACAGAGAGTAATAGATTGTATCCCCCTGTACAGTGTCCTCTCCCCGGGATGTAATGGCTGATAACAGAGAGTAATAGATTGTATCCCCCCCTGTACAGTCTCCTCTCCCCGGGATGTAATGGCTGATAACAGAGAGTAATAGATTGTATCCCCCCCTGTACAGTCTCCTCTCCCCGGGATGTAATGGCTGATAACAGAGAGTAATAGATTGTATCCCCACCTGTACAGTGTCCTCTCCCTGGGGTGTAATGGATGATAACAGAGAGTAATAGATTGTATCCCCCTGTACAGTCTCCTCTCCCCGGGATGTAATGGCTGATAACAGAGAGTAATAGATTGTATCCCCCCCTTTACAGTCTCCTCTCCCCGGGATGTAATGGCTGATAACAGAGAGTAATAGATTGTATCCCCCTGTACAGTCTCCTCTCCCCGGGATGTAATGGCTGATAACAGAGAGTAATAGATTGTATCCCCCCCTTTACAGTCTCCTCTCCCCGGGATGTAATGGCTGATAACAGAGAGTAATAGATTGTATCCCCCTGTACAGTCTCCTCTCCCCGGGGTGTAATGGCTGATAACAGAGAGTAATAGATTGTATCCCCCTGTACAGTCTCCTCTCCCCGGGATGTAATGGCTGATAACAGAGAGTAATAGATTGTACCCCCCTGTACAGTCTCCTCTCCCCGGGATGTAATGGCTGATAACAGAGAGTAATAGATTGTATCCCCCCTGTACAGTCTCCTCTCCCCGGGGTGTAATGGCTGATAACAGAGAGTAATAGATTGTATCCCCCTTTACAGTCTCCTCTCCCCGGGATGTAATGGCTGATAACAGAGAGTAATAGATTGTATCCCCCTGTACAGTCTCCTCTCCCCGGGGTGTAATGGCTGATAACAGAGAGTAATAGATTGTATCCCCCCTGTACAGTCTCCTCTCCCCAGGGTGTAATGGCTGATAACAGAGAGTAATAGATTGTATCCCCCCCTGTACAGTCTCCTCTCCCCGGGATGTAATGGCTGATAACAGAGAGTAATAGATTGTATCCCCCCTGTACAGTCTCCTCTCCCCGGGATGTAATGGCTGATAACAGAGAGTAATAGATTGTATCCCCCTGTACAGTCTCCTCTCCCCGGGATGTAATGGCTGATAACAGAGAGTAATAGATTGTATCCCCCCTGTACAGTCTCCTCTCCCCGGGATGTAATGGCTGATAACAGAGAGTAATAGATTGTATCCCCCCCTGTACAGTCTCCTCTCCCCGGGGTGTAATGGCTGATAACAGAGAGTAATAGATTGTATCCCCCCCCTGTACAGTCTCCTCTCCCCGGGATGTAATGGCTGATAACAGAGAGTAATAGATTGTATCCCCCCTGTACAGTCTCCTCTCCCCGGGATGTAATGGCTGATAACAGAGAGTAATAGATTGTATCCCCCCTGTACAGTCTCCTCTCCCCGGGATGTAATGGCTGATAACAGAGAGTAATAGATTGTATCCCCCCTGTACAGTCTCCTCTCCCCGGGATGTAATGGCTGATAACAGAGAGTAATAGATTGTATCTCCCCGGGATGTAATGGCTGATAACAGAGAGTAATAGATTGTAACCCCCCTGTACAGTCTCCTCTCCCCGGGATGTAATGGCTGATAACAGAGAGTAATAGATTGTATCCCCCCTGTACAGTCTCCTCTCCCCGGGATGTAATGGCTGATAACAGAGAGTAATAGATTGTGTCCCCCCCTGTACAGTCTCCTCTCCCCGGGGTGTAATGGCTGATAACAGAGAGTAATAGATTGTATCCCCCCCTGTACAGTCTCCTCTCCCCGGGGTGTAATGGCTGATAACAGAGAGTAATAGATTGTATCCCCCCCTGTACAGGCTGCTCTCCCCGGGATGTAATGGCTGATAACAGAGAGTAATAGATTGTATCCCCCTGTACAGTCTCCTCTCCCCGGGATGTAATGGCTGATAACAGAGAGTAATAGATTGTATCCCCCCCCCCTGTACAGTCTCCTCTCCACGGGATGTAATGGCTGATAACAGAGAGTAATAGATTGTATCCCCCTGTACAGTCTCCTCTCCCCGGGATGTAATGGCTGATAACAGAGAGTAATAGATTGTATCCCCCCTGTACAGTCTCCTCTCCCCGGGGTGTAATGGCTGATAACAGAGAGTAATAGATTGTATCCCCCCTGTACAGTCTCCTCTCTCCAGGATGTAATGGCTGATAACAGAGAGTAATAGATTGTATCCCCCCCTGTACAGTCTCCTCTCCCCGGGATGTAATGGCTGATAACAGAGAGTAATAGATTGTATCCTCCTGTACAGTCTCCTCTCCCCGGGATGTAATGGCTGATAACAGAGAGTAATAGATTGTATCGCCCCTGTACAGTCTCCTCTCCCCGGGGTGTAATGACTGATAACAGAGAGTAATAGATTGTATCCCCCCTGTACAGTCTCCTCTCCCTGGGATGTAATGGCTGATAACAGAGAGTAATAGATTGTATCCCCCCCTGTACAGTCTCATCTCCCCGGGGTGTAATGGCTGATAACAGAGAGTAATAGATTGTATCCCCCCTGTACAGTCTCCCCTCCCCGGGGTGTAATGGCTGATAACAGAGAGTAATAGACTGTATCCCCCTGTACAGTCTCCTCTCCCCGGGATGTAATGGCTGATAACAGAGAGTAATAGATTGTATCCCCCCTGTACAGTCTCCTCTCCCCGGGATGTAATGGCTGATAACAGAGAGTAATAGATTGTATCCCCCCTGTACAGTCTCCTCTCCCCGGGATGTAATGGCTGATAACAGAGAGTAATAGATTGTATCCCCCCTGTACAGTCTCCTCTCCCCGGGATGTAATAACAGAGAGTAATAGATTGTATCCCCCCTGTACAGTCTCCTCTCCCCGGGATGTAATGGCTGATAACAGAGAGTAATAGATTGTATCCCCCCCCCCCCCTGTGCAGTCTCCTCTCCCCGGGATGTAATGGCTGATAACAGAGAGCAATAGATTGTATCCCCCCTGTACAGTCTCCTCTCCCCGGGATGTAATGGCTGATAACAGAGAGTAATAGATTGTATCCCCCTGTACAGTCTCCCCGGGATGTAATGGCTGATAACAGAGAGTAATAGATTGTATCCCCCCCTGTACAGTCTCCTCTCCCCGGGATGTAATGGCTGATAACAGAGAGTAATAGATTGTATCCCCCTGTACAGTCTCCTCTCCCCGGGATGTAATGGCTGATAACAGAGAGTAATAGATTGTATCCCCCCTGTACAGTCTTCTCTCCCCGGGATGTAATAACAGAGAGTAATAGATTGTATCCCCCCTGTACAGTCTCCTCTCCCCGGGATGTAATGGCTGATAACAGAGAGTAATAGATTGTATCCCCCCCCCCCCTGTGCAGTCTCCTCTCCCCGGGATGTAATGGCTGATAACAGAGAGTAATAGATTGTATCCCCCCTGTACAGTCTCCTCTCCCCGGGGTGTAATGGCTGATAACAGAGAGTAATAGATTGTATCCCCCCTGTACAGTCTCCTCTCCCCGGGATGTAATGGCTGATAACAGAGAGTAATAGATTGTATCCCCCCTGTACAGTCTCCTCTCCCTGGGATGTAATGGCTGATAACAGAGAGTAATAGATTGTATCCCCCCCCCCCCCTGTACAGTCTCCTCTCCCCGGGATGTAATGGCTGATAACAGAGAGTAATAGATTGTATCCCCCCTGTACAGTCTCCTCTCCCCGGGATGTAATGGCTGATAACAGAGAGTAATAGATTGTATCCCCCTGTACAGTCTCCTCTCCCCGGGGTGTAATGGCTGATAACAGAGAGTAATAGATTGTATCCCCCCTGTACAGTCTCCTCTCTCTTTAGGATGTAATGGCTGATAACAGAGAGTAATAGATTGTATCCCCCCCTGTACAGTCTCCTCTCCCCGGGATGTAATGGCTGATAACAGAGAGTAATAGATTGTATCCTCCTGTACAGTCTCCTCTCCCCGGGATATAATGGCTGATAACAGAGAGTAATAGATTGTATCCCCCCTGTACAGTCTCCTCTCCCCGGGATGTAATGGCTGATAACAGAGAGTAATAGATTGTATCCTCCCTGTACAGTCTCCTCTCCCCGGGGTGTAATGGCTGATAACAGAGAGTAATAGATTGTATCCCCCCCTGTACAGTCTCCTCTCCCCGGGATGTAATGGCTGATAACAGAGAGTAATAGATTGTATCCTCCCTGTACAGTCTCCGCTCCCCGGGATGTAATGGCTGATAACAGAGAGTAATAGATTGTATCCCCCCTGTACAGTCTCCTCTCCCCGGGATGTAATGGCTGATAACAGAGAGTAATAGATTGTATCCCCCCTGTACAGTCTCCTCTCCCCGGGATGTAATGGCTGATAACAAAGAGTAATAGATTGTATCCCCCCCCTGTACAGTCTCCTCTCCCCGGGGTGTAATGGCTGATAACAGAGAGTAATAGATTGTATCCCCCCCTGTACAGTCTCCTCTCCCCGGGGTGTAATGGCTGATAACAGAGAGTAATAGATTGTATCCCCCCTGTACAGTCTCCTCTCCCCGGGATGTAATGGCTGATAACAGAGAGTAATAGATTGTATCCCCCCTGTACAGTCTCCTCTCCCCGGGATGTAATGGCTGATAACAGAGAGTAATAGATTATATCCCCCCCCCCCCCCCCTGTACAGTCTCCTCTCCCCGGGATATAATGGCTGATAACAGAGAGTAATAGATTGTATCCCCCCTGTACAGTCTCCTCTCCCCGGGATGTAATGGCTGATAACAGAGAGTAATAGATTGTATCCCCCCCTGTACAGTCTCCTCTCCCCGGGGTGTAATGGCTGATAACAGAGAGTAATAGATTGTATCCCCCCTGTACAGTCTCCTCTCCCCGGGATGTAATGGCTGATAACAGAGAGTAATAGATTGTATCCCCCTGTACAGTCTCCTCTCTCCAGGATGTAATGGCTGATAACAGAGAGTAATAGATTGTATCCCCCCTGTACAGTCTCCTCTCCCCGGGGTGTAATGGCTGATAACAGAGAGTAATAGATTGTATCCCCCCCTGTACAGTCTCCTCTCCCCGGGGTGTAATGGCTGATAACAGAGAGTAATAGATTGTATCCCCCCCTGTACAGTCTCCTCTCCCCGGGATGTAATGGCTGATAACAGAGAGTAATAGATTGTATCCCCCTGTACAGTCTCCTCTCCCCGGGATGTAATGGCTGATAACAGAGAGTAATAGATTGTATCCCCCTGTACAGTCTCCTCTCCCCGGGATGTAATGGCTGATAACAGAGAGTAATAGATTGTATCCCCCCCTGTACAGTCTCCTCTCCCCGGGGTGTAATGGCTGATAACAGAGAGTAATAGATTGTATCCCCCCTGTACAGTCTCCTCTCCCCGGGATGTAATGGCTGATAACAGAGAGTAATAGATTGTATGCCCCTGTACAGTCTCCTCTCCCCGGGGTGTAATGGCTGATAACAGAGAGTAATAGATTGTATCCCCCTGTACAGTCTCCTCTCCCCAGGATGTAATGGCTGATAACAGAGAGTAATAGATTGTATCCCCCTGTACAGTCTCCTCTCCCCGGGATGTAATGGCTGATAACAGAGAGTAATAGATTGTATCCTCCTGTACAGTCTCCTCTCCCCGGGATGTAATGGCTGATAACAGAGAGTAATAGATTGTATCCCCCCTGTACAGTCTCCTCTCCCCGGGATGTAATGGCTGATAACAGAGAGTAATAGATTGTATCCCCCCTGTACAGTCTCCTCTCCCCGGGATGTAATGGCTGATAACAAAGAGTAATAGATTGTATCCCCCCCCCCCCCCCCTGTACAGTCTCCTCTCCCCGGGATGTAATGGCTGATAACAGAGAGTAATAGATTGTATCCCCCCCTGTACAGTCTCCTCTCCCCGGGGTGTAATGGCTGATAACAGAGAGTAATAGATTGTATCCCCCCCTGTACAGTCTCCTCTCCCCGGGGTGTAATGGCTGATAACAGAGAGTAATAGATTGTATCCCCCCTGTACAGTCTCCTCTCCCCGGGATGTAATGGCTGATAACAGAGAGTAATAGATTGTATCCCCCTGTACAGTCTCCTCTCTCCAGGATGTAATGGCTGATAACAGAGAGTAATAGATTGTATCCCCCCTGTACAGTCTCCTCTCCCCGGGATGTAATGGCTGATAACAGAGAGTAATAGATTGTATCCCCCCTGTACAGTCTCCTCTCCCCGGGGTGTAATGGCTGATAACAGAGAGTAATAGATTGTATCCCCCCCTGTACAGTCTCCTCTCCCCGGGGTGTAATGGCTGATAACAGAGAGTAATAGATTGTATCCCCCCCTGTACAGTCTCCTCTCCCCGGGATGTAATGGCTGATAACAGAGAGTAATAGATTGTATCCCCCTGTACAGTCTCCTCTCCCCGGGATGTAATGGCTGATAACAGAGAGTAATAGATTGTATCCCCCTGTACAGTCTCCTCTCCCCGGGATGTAATGGCTGATAACAGAGAGTAATAGATTGTATCCCCCCCTGTACAGTCTCCTCTCCCCGGGGTGTAATGGCTGATAACAGAGAGTAATAGATTGTATCCCCCCTGTACAGTCTCCTCTCCCCGGGATGTAATGGCTGATAACAGAGAGTAATAGATTGTATGCCCCTGTACAGTCTCCTCTCCCCGGGGTGTAATGGCTGATAACAGAGAGTAATAGATTGTATCCCCCTGTACAGTCTCCTCTCCCCAGGATGTAATGGCTGATAACAGAGAGTAATAGATTGTATCCCCCTGTACAGTCTCCTCTCCCCGGGATGTAATGGCTGATAACAGAGAGTAATAGATTGTATCCCCCCCTGTACAGTCTCCTCTCCCCGGGATGCCTCTCCCCCTCCTCTCTCTGCCCCCCCCTCCTCTCTCTGTCTCCCCCTCCTCTCTCTGCCTCTCCCCCTCCTCTCTCTGCCTCTCCTCCTCTCTCTGCCTCTCCCCCCTCTCTCTGCCTCTCCCCCTCCTCTCTCTGTCTCCCCCCTCCTCTCTCTGCCTCTCCTCCTCTCTCTGCCTCTCCCCCTCCTCTCTCTGCCTCTCCCCCTCCTCTCTCTGTCTCTCCCCTCCTCTCTCTGCCCCCCCTCCTCTCTCTGCCTCTCCCCCTCCTCTCTCTGTCTCCCCCCTCCTCTCTCTGCCTCTCCTCCTCTCTCTGCCTCTCCCCCTCCTCTCTCTGCCTCTCCCCCTCCTCTCTCTGTCTCTCCCCTCCTCTCTCTGCCCCCCCTCCTCTCTCTGCCTCTCCCCCTCCACTCTCTGTCTCCCCCTCCTCTCTCTGTCTCCCCCTCCTCTCTCTGCCTCTCCCCCTCTCTCTGTCTCTCCCTCCTCTCTCTGCCTCTCCCCCTCCTCTCTCTGCCTCTCCCCCCCTCTCTCTGTCTCCCCCTCCTCTCTCTGTCCCCCCCCTCCTCTCTCTGTCTCCCCCGCTCTCTGTCTCCCCCTCCTCTCTCTGTCTCCCCCCTCCTCTCTCTGTCTCCCCCCCTCTCTCTTTCTCCCCCTCCTCTCTCTGCCTCTCCCCCTCCTCTCTCTGCCTCTCCCCCCCTCTCTCTGCCTCTCCCCCTCTCTCTGCCTCTCCCCCTCTCTCTGTCTCCCCCTCCTCTCTCTGTCTCCCCTCCTCTCTCTGCCTCTCCCCCTCTCTCTGTCTCCCCCTCCTCTCTCTGTCTCCCCCTCCTCTCTCTGTCTCCCCCTCCTCTCTCTGTCTCCCCCTCCTCTCTCTGTCTCTCCCCCTCTCTCTGCCTCTCCCCCTCTCTCTGTCTCCCCCTCCTCTCTCTGTCTCCCCCTCCTCTCTCTGTCTCCCCCTCCTCTCTCTGCCTCTCCCCCTCTCTCTGCCTCTCCCCCTCTCTCTGCCTCTCCCCCTCTCTCTGTCTCCCCCTCCTCTCTCTGTCTCCCCCTCCTCTCTCTGCCTCTCCCCCTCCTCTCTCTGCCTCTCCCCCTCTCTCTGTCTCCCCCTCCTCTCTCTGTCTCCCCCTCCTCTCTCTGCCTCTCCCCCTCTCTCTGTCTCCCCCTCCTCTCTCTGCCTCTCCCCCTCCTCTCTCTGCCTCTCCCCCTCTCTCTGTCTCCCCCTCCTCTCTCTGCCTCTCCCCCTCCTCTCTCTGTCTCCCCCTCCTCTCTCTGCCTCTCCCCCTCCTCTCTCTGCCTCTCCCCCCCCTCTCTCTGTCTCCCCCTCCTCTCTCTGCCTCCCCCCTCTCTCTGTCTCCCCCCCCCCTCTCTCTGTCTCCCCCTCCTCTCTCTGTCTCCCCCCTCCTCTCTGTCTCCCCCTCCTCTCTCTGCCTCCCCCCTCTCTCTGTCTCCCCCTCCTCTCTCTGCCTCTCCCCCTCCTCTCTCTGCCTCTCCCCCTCCTCTCTCTGCCTCTCCCCCTCCTCTCTCTGTCCCCCCCATCCTCTCTCTGTCTCCCCCCCTCTCTCTGTCTCCCCCCTCTCTCTGTCTCCCCCTCCTCTCTCTGCCTCTCCCCCTCCTCTCTCTGCCTCTCCCCCTCCTCTCTCTGCCTCTCCCCCTCCTCTCTCTGCCTCTCCCCCCCTCTCTCTGCCTCTCCCCCTCCTCTCTCTGCCTCCCCCCCTCCTCTCTCTGCCTCTCCCCCTCCTCTCTCTGCCTCTCCCCCTCCTCTCTCTGTCTCCCCCTCCTCTCTCTGCCTCTCCCCCTCTCTCTGTCTCTCCCCCTCCTCTCTCTGCCTCTCCCCCTCCTCTCTCTGCCTCTCCCCCTCCTCTCTCTGCCTCTCCCCCTCCTCTCTCTGCCTCTCCCCCTCCTCTCTCTGCCTCTCCCCCCTCCTCTCTCTGTCTCCCCCCCTCTCTCTGCCTCTCCCCCTCCTCTCTCTGCCTCTCCCCTCCTCTCTCTGTCTCCCCCTCCTCTCTCTGTCTCCCCCTCCTCTCTCTGCCTCTCCCCCTCTCTCTGCCTCTCCCCCTCTCTCTGTCTCCCCCTCCTCTCTCTGTCTCCCCCTCCTCTCTCTGTCTCCCCCTCCTCTCTCTGCCTCTCCTCCTCTCTCTGTCTCCCCCTCCTCTCTCTGCCTCTCCCCCTCTCTCTGCCTCTCCCCCTCTCTCTGCCTCTCCCCCTCTCTCTGTCTCCCCCTCCTCTCTCTGTCTTCCCCTCCTCTCTGCCTCTCCCCCTCCTCTCTCTGCCTCTCCCCCTCTCTCTGTCTCCCCCTCCTCTCTCTGCCTCTCCCCCTCTCTCTGTCTCCCCCTCCTCTCTCTGCCTCTCCCCCTCCTCTCTCTGCCTCTCCCCCCCCCTCTCTCTGTCTCCCCCTCCTCTCTCTGCCTCCCCCCTCTCTCTGTCTCCCCCCCCCTCTCTCTGTCTCCCCCTCCTCTCTCTGTCTCCCCCCTCCTCTCTGTCTCCCCCTCCTCTCTCTGCCTCCCCCCTCTCTCTGTCTCCCCCTCCTCTCTCTGCCTCTTCCCCTCCTCTCTCTGCCTCTCCCCCTCCTCTCTCTGCCTCTCCCCCTCCTCTCTCTGTCCCCCCCATCCTCTCTCTGTCTCCCCCCCTCTCTCTGTCTCCCCCCTCTCTCTGTCTCCCCCTCCTCTCTCTGCCTCTCCCCCTCCTCTCTCTGCCTCTCCCCCTCCTCTCTCTGCCTCTCCCCCTCCTCTCTCTGCCTCTCCCCCCCTCTCTCTGCCTCTCCCCCTCCTCTCTCTGCCTCTCCCCCTCCTCTCTCTGCCTCTCCCCCCTCTCTCTGTCTCCCCCTCCTCTCTCTGCCTCTCCCCCTCCTCTCTCTGCCTCTCCCCCTCCTCTCTCTGCCTCTCCCCCCTCCTCTCTCTGTCTCCCCCCCCTCTCTCTGCCTCTCCCCCTCCTCTCTCTGCCTCTCCCCTCCTCTCTCTGTCTCCCCCTCCTCTCTCTGTCTCCCCCTCCTCTCTCTGCCTCTCCCCCTCTCTCTGCCTCTCCCCCTCTCTCTGTCTCCCCCTCCTCTCTCTGTCTCCCCCTCCTCTCTCTGTCTCCCCCTCCTCTCTCTGCCTCTCCTCCTCTCTCTGTCTCCCCCTCCTCTCTCTGCCTCTCCCCCTCTCTCTGCCTCTCCCCCTCTCTCTGCCTCTCCCCCTCTCTCTGTCTCCCCCTCCTCTCTCTGTCTTCCCCTCCTCTCTGCCTCTCCCCCTCCTCTCTCTGCCTCTCCCCCTCTCTCTGTCTCCCCCTCCTCTCTCTGCCTCTCCCCCTCTCTCTGTCTCCCCCTCCTCTCTCTGCCTCTCCCCCTCTCTCTGTCTCCCCCCTCTCTCTGCCTCTCCCCCTCCTCTCTCTGCCTCTCCCCCTCCTCTCTCTGCCTCTCCCCCTCCTCTCTCTGCCTCTCCCCCTCCTCTCTCTGCCTCTCCCCCTCTCTCTGTCTCCCCCCCCCCTCTCTCTGCCTCTCCCCCTCCTCTCTCTGCCTCTCCCCCTCCTCTCTCTGCCTCTCCCCCTCTCTCTGCCTCTCCCCCTCTCTCTGCCTCTCCCCCTCTCTCTGTCTCCCCCTCTCTCTGTCTCCCCCTCCTCTCTCTGTCTCCCCCTCCTCTCTCTGCCTCTCCCCCCTCTCTCTGCCTCTCCCCTCCTCTCTCTGCCTCCCACCCTCTCTCTCTGTCTCCCCCTCCTCTCTGTCTCCCCCTCCTCTCTCTGCCTCCCCCCCCTCTCTCTGCCTCTCTCCCTCCTCTCTCTGCCTCTCCCCCTCCTCTCTCTGCCTCTCCCCCTCCTCTCTCTGCCTCTCCCCCTCCTCTCTCTGTCCCCCCCATCCTCTCTCTGTCTCCCCCCTCTCTCTGTCTCCCCCCTCTCTCTGTCTCTCCCCCCCTCTCTCTGTCTCCCCCTCCTCTCTCTGCCTCTCCCCCTCCTCTCTCTGCCTCTCCCCCTCCTCTCTCTGCCTCTCCCCCTCCTCTCTCTGCCTCTCCCCCTCCTCTCTCTGCCTCTCCCCCTCCTCTCTCTGCCTCTCCCCCTCCTCTCTCTGTCTCCCCCTCCTCTCTCTGCCTCCCCCCCTCTCTCTGTCTCCCCCTCCTCTCTCTGCCTCTCCCCCTCCTCTCTCTGCCTCTCCCCCTCCTCTCTCTGCCTCTCCCCCTCCTCTCTCTGCCTCTCCCCCTCCTCTCTCTGCCTCTCCCCCTCCTCTCTCTGCCTCCCCCTCCTCTCTCTGTCCCCCCCTCTTCTCTCTGCCTCTCCCCCTCCTCTCTCTGCCTCTCCCCCTCTCTCTGTCTCCCCCTCCTCTCTCTGTCTCCCCCTCCTCTCTCTGCCTCTCCCCCCTCTCTCTGCCTCTCCCCTCCTCTCTCTGCCTCCCACCCTCTCTCTCTGTCTCCCCCTCCTCTCTGTCTCCCCCTCCTCTCTCTGCCTCTCCCCCCCCTCTCTCTGTCTCCCCCTCCTCTCTCTGCCTCCCCCCTCTCTCTGCCTCTCCCCCTCCTCTCTCTGCCTCTCCCCCTCCTCTCTCTGCCTCTCCCCCTCCTCTCTCTGCCTCTCCCCCTCCTCTCTCTGCCTCTCCCCCTCCTCTCTCTGTCCCCCCCATCCTCTCTCTGTCTCCCCCCCTCTCTCTGTCTCCCCCCTCTCTGTCTCCCCCCCTCTCTCTGTCTCTCCCCCCCTCTCTCTGTCTCCCCCTCCTCTCTCTACCTCTCCCCCTCCTCTCTCTGTCTCCCCCTCCTCTCTCTGTCTCTCCCTCCTCTCTCTGCCTCTCCCCCTCTCTCTGCCTCTCCCCCCTCTCTCTGCCTCCCCCCCCTCTCTCTGTCTCCCCCTCCTCTCTCTGCCTCTCCCCCTCCTCTCTCTGCCTCTCCCCCTCCTCTCTCTGCCTCTCCCCCTCCTCTCTCTGCCTCTCCCCCTCCTCTCTCTGCCTCTCCCCCTCCTCTCTCTGCCTCCCCCTCCTCTCTCTGTCCCCCCCTCTTCTCTCTGCCTCTCCCCCTCCTCTCTCTGCCTCTCCCCCTCCTCTCTCTGCCTCTCCCCCTCTTCCCTGTGTCTCTTCTCCAGTCCTTTCCCTGTGGCTCTTCTCCAGTCCTTTCCCTGTGTCTCTACTCCCAGTCCTTTCCCTGTGGCTCTTCTCCCAGTCCTTTCCCTGTGTCTCTACTCCCAGTCCTTTCCCTGTGGCTCTACTCCCAGTCCTTTCCCCGTGTCTCTACTCCCAGTCCTTTCCCTGTGGCTCTACTCCCAGTCCTTTCCCTGTGGCTCTACTCCCAGTCCTTTCCCTGTGGCTCTTCTCCCAGTCCTTTCCCTGTGTCTCTTCTCCCAGTCCTTTCCCTGTGTCTCTTCTCCCAGTCCTTTCCCTGTGTCCCTTCTCCCAGTCCTTTCCCTGTGTCCCTTCTCCCAGTCCTTTCCCTGTGTCTCTTCTCCCAGTCCTTTCCCTGTGGCTCTTCTCCCAGTCCTTTCCCTCTGTCTCTTCTCCCAGTCCTTTCCCTGTGTCCCTTCTCCCAGTCCTTTCCCTGTGTCTCTTCTCCCAGTCCTTTCCCTGTGTCCCTTCTCCCAGTCCTTTCCCTGTGTCTCTTCTCCCAGTCCTTTCCCTCTGTCTCTTCTCCCAGTCCTTTCCCTGTGTCCCTTCTCCCAGTCCTTTCCCTGTGGCTCTTCTCCCAGTCCTTTCCCTCTGTCTCTTCTCCCAGTCCTTTCCCTGTGGCTCTTCTCCCAGTCCTTTCCCTGTGTCTCTTCTCCAGTCCTTTCCCTGTGTCCCTTCTCCCAGTCCTTTCCCTGTGTCCCTTCTCCCAGTCCTTTCCCTGTGTCCCTTCTCCCAGTCCTTTCCCTGTGTCCCTTCTCCCAGTCCTTTCCCTGTGTCCCTTCTCCCAGTCCTTTCCCTGTGTCCCTTCTCCCAGTCCTTTCCCTGTGTCCCTTCTCCCAGTCCTTTCCCTGTGTCCCTTCTCCCAGTCCTTTCCCTGTGTCCCTTCTCCCAGTCCTTTCCCTGTGGCTCTACTCCCAGTCCTTTCCCTGTGTCCCTTCTCCCAGTCCTTTCCCTGTGTCCCTTCTCCCAGTCCTTTCCCTGTGTCTCTACTCCCAGTCCTTTCCCTGTGTCTCTTCTCCCAGTCCTTTCCCTGTGTCCCTTCTCCCAGTCCTTTCCCTGTGTCTCTACTCCCAGTCCTTTCCCTGTGTCTCTTCTCCCAGTCCTTTCCCTGTGTCCCTTCTCCCAGTCCTTTCCCTGTGTCTCTTCTCCAGTCCTTTCCCTGTGTCTCTTCTCCAGTCCTTTCCCTGTGTCTCTTCTCCCAGTCCTTTCCCTGTGTCTCTTCTCCCAGTCCTTTCCCTGTGGCTCTTCTCCCAGTCCTTTCCCTGTGGCTCTACTCCCAGTCCTTTCCCTGTGGCTCTACTCCCAGTCCTTTCCCTGTGGCTCTACTCCCAGTCCTTTCCCTGTGGCTCTACTCCCAGTCCTTTCCCTGTGGCTCTACTCCCAGTCCTTTCCCTGTGGCTCTACTCCCAGTCCTTTCCCTGTGGCTCTACTCCCAGTCCTTTCCCTGTGGCTCTACTCCCAGTCCTTTCCCTGTGTCCCTTCTCCCAGTCCTTTCCCTGTGTCTCTACTCCCAGTCCTTTCCCTGTGTCTCTTCTCCCAGTCCTTTCCCTGTGTCCCTTCTCCCAGTCCTTTCCCTGTGTCTCTTCTCCAGTCCTTTCCCTGTGTCTCTTCTCCAGTCCTTTCCCTGTGTCTCTTCTCCCAGTCCTTTCCCTGTGGCTCTTCTCCCAGTCCTTTCCCTGTGGCTCTACTCCCAGTCCTTTCCCTGTGTCTCTACTCCCAGTCCTTTCCCTGTGGCTCTACTCCCAGTCCTTTCCCTGTGGCTCTACTCCCAGTCCTTTCCCTGTGGCTCTACTCCCAGTCCTTTCCCTGTGGCTCTACTCCCAGTCCTTTCCCTGTGGCTCTACTCCCAGTCCTTTCCCTGTGGCTCTACTCCCAGTCCTTTCCCTGTGGCTCTACTCCCAGTCCTTTCCCTGTGGCTCTACTCCCAGTCCTTTCCCTGTGGCTCTTCTCCCAGTCCTTTCCCTGTGTCTCTTCTCCCAGTCCTTTCCCTGTGTCTCTTCTCCCAGTCCTTTCCCTGTGTCCCTTCTCCCAGTCCTTTCCCTGTGTCCCTTCTCCCAGTCCTTTCCCTGTGTCTCTTCTCCCAGTCCTTTCCCTGTGGCTCTTCTCCCAGTCCTTTCCCTCTGTCTCTTCTCCCAGTCCTTTCCCTGTGTCCCTTCTCCCAGTCCTTTCCCTGTGGCTCTTCTCCCAGTCCTTTCCCTCTGTCTCTTCTCCCAGTCCTTTCCCTGTGGCTCTTCTCCCAGTCCTTTCCCTGTGTCTCTTCTCCAGTCCTTTCCCTGTGTCCCTTCTCCCAGTCCTTTCCCTGTGTCCCTTCTCCCAGTCCTTTCCCTGTGTCCCTTCTCCCAGTCCTTTCCCTGTGTCCCTTCTCCCAGTCCTTTCCCTGTGTCCCTTCTCCCAGTCCTTTCCCTGTGTCCCTTCTCCCAGTCCTTTCCCTGTGTCCCTTCTCCCAGTCCTTTCCCTGTGTCCCTTCTCCCAGTCCTTTCCCTGTGTCCCTTCTCCCAGTCCTTTCCCTGTGTCTCTTCTCCCAGTCCTTTCCCTGTGTCCCTTCTCCCAGTCCTTTCCCTGTGTCTCTACTCCCAGTCCTTTCCCTGTGTCTCTTCTCCCAGTCCTTTCCCTGTGTCCCTTCTCCCAGTCCTTTCCCTGTGTCTCTTCTCCAGTCCTTTCCCTGTGTCTCTTCTCCAGTCCTTTCCCTGTGTCTCTTCTCCCAGTCCTTTCCCTGTGGCTCTTCTCCCAGTCCTTTCCCTGTGGCTCTACTCCCAGTCCTTTCCCTGTGGCTCTACTCCCAGTCCTTTCCCTGTGGCTCTACTCCCAGTCCTTTCCCTGTGGCTCTACTCCCAGTCCTTTTCCTGTGGCTCTACTCCCAGTCCTTTCCCTGTGGCTCTACTCCCAGTCCTTTCCCTGTGGCTCTACTCCCAGTCCTTTCCCTGTGGCTCTACTCCCAGTCCTTTCCCTGTGTCCCTTCTCCCAGTCCTTTCCCTGTGTCTCTACTCCCAGTCCTTTCCCTGTGTCTCTTCTCCCAGTCCTTTCCCTGTGTCCCTTCTCCCAGTCCTTTCCCTGTGTCTCTTCTCCAGTCCTTTCCCTGTGTCTCTTCTCCAGTCCTTTCCCTGTGTCTCTTCTCCCAGTCCTTTCCCTGTGGCTCTTCTCCCAGTCCTTTCCCTGTGGCTCTACTCCCAGTCCTTTCCCTGTGTCTCTACTCCCAGTCCTTTCCCTGTGGCTCTACTCCCAGTCCTTTCCCTGTGGCTCTACTCCCAGTCCTTTCCCTGTGGCTCTACTCCCAGTCCTTTCCCTGTGGCTCTACTCCCAGTCCTTTCCCTGTGGCTCTACTCCCAGTCCTTTCCCTGTGGCTCTACTCCCAGTCCTTTCCCTGTGGCTCTTCTCCCAGTCCTTTCCCTGTGTCTCTTCTCCCAGTCCTTTCCCTGTGTCTCTTCTCCCAGTCCTTTCCCTGTGTCCCTTCTCCCAGTCCTTTCCCTGTGTCCCTTCTCCCAGTCCTTTCCCTGTGTCTCTTCTCCCAGTCCTTTCCCTGTGGCTCTTCTCCCAGTCCTTTCCCTCTGTCTCTTCTCCCAGTCCTTTCCCTGTGTCCCTTCTCCCAGTCCTTTCCCTGTGGCTCTTCTCCCAGTCCTTTCCCTCTGTCTCTTCTCCCAGTCCTTTCCCTGTGGCTCTTCTCCCAGTCCTTTCCCTGTGTCTCTTCTCCAGTCCTTTCCCTGTGTCCCTTCTCCCAGTCCTTTCCCTGTGTCCCTTCTCCCAGTCCTTTCCCTGTGTCCCTTCTCCCAGTCCTTTCCCTGTGTCCCTTCTCCCAGTCCTTTCCCTGTGTCCCTTCTCCCAGTCCTTTCCCTGTGTCCCTTCTCCCAGTCCTTTCCCTGTGTCCCTTCTCCCAGTCCTTTCCCTGTGTCCCTTCTCCCAGTCCTTTCCCTGTGTCCCTTCTCCCAGTCCTTTCCCTGTGTCCCTTCTCCCAGTCCTTTCCCTGTGGCTCTACTCCCAGTCCTTTCCCTGTGTCCCTTCTCCCAGTCCTTTCCCTGTGTCCCTTCTCCCAGTCCTTTCCCTGTGTCTCTACTCCCAGTCCTTTCCCTGTGTCTCTTCTCCCAGTCCTTTCCCTGTGTCCCTTCTCCCAGTCCTTTCCCTGTGTCTCTACTCCCAGTCCTTTCCCTGTGTCTCTTCTCCCAGTCCTTTCCCTGTGTCCCTTCTCCCAGTCCTTTCCCTGTGTCTCTTCTCCAGTCCTTTCCCTGTGTCTCTTCTCCAGTCCTTTCCCTGTGTCTCTTCTCCCAGTCCTTTCCCTGTGGCTCTTCTCCCAGTCCTTTCCCTGTGGCTCTACTCCCAGTCCTTTCCCTGTGGCTCTACTCCCAGTCCTTTCCCTGTGGCTCTACTCCCAGTCCTTTCCCTGTGGCTCTACTCCCAGTCCTTTCCCTGTGGCTCTACTCCCAGTCCTTTCCCTGTGGCTCTACTCCCAGTCCTTTCCCTGTGGCTCTACTCCCAGTCCTTTCCCTGTGGCTCTACTCCCAGTCCTTTCCCTGTGTCCCTTCTCCCAGTCCTTTCCCTGTGTCTCTACTCCCAGTCCTTTCCCTGTGTCTCTTCTCCCAGTCCTTTCCCTGTGTCCCTTCTCCCAGTCCTTTCCCTGTGTCTCTTCTCCAGTCCTTTCCCTGTGTCTCTTCTCCAGTCCTTTCCCTGTGTCTCTTCTCCCAGTCCTTTCCCTGTGGCTCTTCTCCCAGTCCTTTCCCTGTGGCTCTACTCCCAGTCCTTTCCCTGTGTCTCTACTCCCAGTCCTTTCCCTGTGGCTCTACTCCCAGTCCTTTCCCTGTGGCTCTACTCCCAGTCCTTTCCCTGTGGCTCTACTCCCAGTCCTTTCCCTGTGGCTCTACTCCCAGTCCTTTCCCTGTGGCTCTACTCCCAGTCCTTTCCCTGTGGCTCTACTCCCAGTCCTTTCCCTGTGGCTCTACTCCCAGTCCTTTCCCTGTGGCTCTACTCCCAGTCCTTTCCCTGTGGCTCTTCTCCCAGTCCTTTCCCTGTGTCTCTTCTCCCAGTCCTTTCCCTGTGTCTCTTCTCCCAGTCCTTTCCCTGTGTCCCTTCTCCCAGTCCTTTCCCTGTGTCCCTTCTCCCAGTCCTTTCCCTGTGTCTCTTCTCCCAGTCCTTTCCCTGTGGCTCTTCTCCCAGTCCTTTCCCTCTGTCTCTTCTCCCAGTCCTTTCCCTGTGTCCCTTCTCCCAGTCCTTTCCCTGTGGCTCTTCTCCCAGTCCTTTCCCTCTGTCTCTTCTCCCAGTCCTTTCCCTGTGGCTCTTCTCCCAGTCCTTTCCCTGTGTCTCTTCTCCAGTCCTTTCCCTGTGTCCCTTCTCCCAGTCCTTTCCCTGTGTCCCTTCTCCCAGTCCTTTCCCTGTGTCCCTTCTCCCAGTCCTTTCCCTGTGTCCCTTCTCCCAGTCCTTTCCCTGTGTCCCTTCTCCCAGTCCTTTCCCTGTGTCCCTTCTCCCAGTCCTTTCCCTGTGTCCCTTCTCCCAGTCCTTTCCCTGTGTCCCTTCTCCCAGTCCTTTCCCTGTGTCCCTTCTCCCAGTCCTTTCCCTGTGTCTCTACTCCCAGTCCTTTCCCTGTGTCTCTTCTCCCAGTCCTTTCCCTGTGTCCCTTCTCCCAGTCCTTTCCCTGTGTCTCTACTCCCAGTCCTTTCCCTGTGTCTCTTCTCCCAGTCCTTTCCCTGTGTCCCTTCTCCCAGTCCTTTCCCTGTGTCTCTTCTCCAGTCCTTTCCCTGTGTCTCTTCTCCAGTCCTTTCCCTGTGTCTCTTCTCCCAGTCCTTTCCCTGTGTCTCTTCTCCCAGTCCTTTCCCTGTGGCTCTTCTCCCAGTCCTTTCCCTGTGGCTCTACTCCCAGTCCTTTCCCTGTGGCTCTACTCCCAGTCCTTTCCCTGTGGCTCTACTCCCAGTCCTTTCCCTGTGGCTCTACTCCCAGTCCTTTTCCTGTGGCTCTACTCCCAGTCCTTTCCCTGTGGCTCTACTCCCAGTCCTTTCCCTGTGGCTCTACTCCCAGTCCTTTCCCTGTGGCTCTACTCCCAGTCCTTTCCCTGTGTCCCTTCTCCCAGTCCTTTCCCTGTGTCTCTACTCCCAGTCCTTTCCCTGTGTCTCTTCTCCCAGTCCTTTCCCTGTGTCCCTTCTCCCAGTCCTTTCCCTGTGTCTCTTCTCCAGTCCTTTCCCTGTGTCTCTTCTCCAGTCCTTTCCCTGTGTCTCTTCTCCCAGTCCTTTCCCTGTGGCTCTTCTCCCAGTCCTTTCCCTGTGGCTCTACTCCCAGTCCTTTCCCTGTGTCTCTACTCCCAGTCCTTTCCCTGTGGCTCTACTCCCAGTCCTTTCCCTGTGGCTCTACTCCCAGTCCTTTCCCTGTGGCTCTACTCCCAGTCCTTTCCCTGTGGCTCTACTCCCAGTCCTTTCCCTGTGGCTCTACTCCCAGTCCTTTCCCTGTGGCTCTACTCCCAGTCCTTTCCCTGTGGCTCTACTCCCAGTCCTTTCCCTGTGGCTCTACTCCCAGTCCTTTCCCTGTGGCTCTACTCCCAGTCCTTTCCCTGTGGCTCTACTCCCAGTCCTTTCCCTGTGTCTCTTCTCCCAGTCCTTTCCCTGTGTCTCTTCTCCCAGTCCTTTCCCTGTGGCTCTACTCCCAGTCCTTTCCCTGTGGCTCTACTCCCAGTCCTTTCCCTGTGTCTCTTCTCCCAGTCCTTTCCCTGTGTCTCTTCTCCCAGTCCTTTCCCTGTGGCTCTACTCCCAGTCCTTTTCCTGTGGCTCTTCTCCCAGTCCTTTTCCTGTGTCCCTTCTCCCAGTCCTTTCCCTGTGTCTCTTCTCCCAGTCCTTTCCCTGTGTCTCTTCTCCCAGTCCTTTCCCTGTGGCTCTACTCCCAGTCCTTTTCCTGTGTCTCTTCTCCCAGTCCTTTTCCTGTGTCCCTTCTCCAGTCCTTTTCCTGTGTCCCTTCTCCAGACCTGTGGATATCAGGGAGATTAAACAACATGTCTTAAAAATGAGGTACATTCCCGTTCAATGCCTGAAGGGCTTTCCACATCAAACGCCACATACAGATTTCCACTGAACCAGAATGACCAGAATGACAAGAGGAGCTGTCACCATGGATTAGACAGCAGGGTCTGAGCACATCCATATGATCAGCCAGGATACAGACACAATGGGGGATATTTATCATACGCTGGCGCTCGTGCGCCACCGTATGATCGCCCCGCCGCTGCAAATTCGCAGCCCGATACATGAAGAGGCTTCTGCCTCTTCATGTATCGGGCTGCCACTTGCGCAGTATTTATCCTACGCCATTTATCCTCACGAATGAAAAATCGCCGGCAGCAGCGAGTGCGCAGGCGCGGGGACAGTAACGTCCCCCGCCGGCCCACTCCCGTCCGGCCGCGCCCCCCCTTCATGCCCCTTCACGCCCCACTGGCTAGCATTTGCGATTATTTCAGGGCCTCTGCGCCACTGGCGGTGCGCAGAGGTCCTGATAAATATCCCCCTATGTGGCATCTACAGCGTCTGCACTGGATGAGGGATCAGTAGACTCAGGGCTGTTCACTGATGAAAGTCAATGTATTGGCCCAGATATATTATTGTGTCTGTGCCAGATTTTTGTCTATTAGTGCATTAAAAAAGTGTGTTTGGACCTTGCTCATGTATTTGTTATGTGTTTGCACTAGTTTTGTGTCGTGGTTGCATTTTGTCTGACATATGTGCAACACCCCTGCCAGTGCATGGGCAAGGTGGTAGCTGCGAATAGCGCCCTTCCAGGTCAGTAGCTGTTAGGGGGATTGATTATCTCCCTAGGAAGTTTCTAGAATTTGGAATACTAAGTCAATGCAGCTGTAGCCACTGCCTGGTAAGGTGAGAGTTAACAATGCAGGTACTTCTGCCGCTGCCTGATACCTGAGAGCAAATCAGGAGACTTAAGCCCCAGAGCAGAGGTCCCCATCTGGACTCAGAAACACCTGCACCAGCCCAGCCTGCAGTTTCAGGCTGTGTGTGCCTTTCCTGTGAACTAAATCTCCATGACTCTTCCAGCTTAAAGAATCTGCTGTTCATTGTGTTTGGCCGTTGCCTGCTGTTCAATAAAGATAAGTTGATTTGCACTATGGTGCCTCCGTATGGTCCCTGGATACGGCTGTTACCACCACGGGCTCCCCATCCATTACCCAGGGACATATAATACAGACACTCAGGGGTTGCCCCAGGGAGATCCAGTACATCGGCCTCTCCTTCCATATTTCTTGCACACACCACCTGCTGGAGAGCTGCCAGGCTGTAGGACAGCCCTCCGGTCCCCATACCAAGCACCGTGACCACAGCGTGCCCTAGACCGCAACCCCCAGCCACTCCGGTATTCTGGGAACCGGCTGCCACCAGGCCCCAAGAAAAGGCTAGGCTCCGGTGGAGGATGTTGTATATATATTTCTGAATGCTCACACACGTGAGTTACAATTACAGACATTTATATACTTATATACATACAATGGGGGATATTTATGATACGCTGGCGCTCGTGCGCCGCTGCAAATTCGCAGCCCGATACATCAAGAGGCTTCTGCCTCTGGATGTATTGGGCTGCCAGCAGAGCAGCCGGCGACTTTTCACGTATGAAAAGTTGCCGGGAGCAGCGAGTGCGCAGGCGCGGGGACAGTAACACCCCGCGCCAGCCCACTCCCGTCCGGCCGCGCCCCCTCTTCACGTCCCACTGGCGTGAAGGTGGCGGATTGGGGAAAATAATCGCAAAACCTAGCAATAAGCTAGCATTTGCGATTATTTCAGGGCCTCTGCGCCAGTGGCGGTGCGCAGAGGTCCTGATAAATATCCCCCAATGTATACACACCATATACAAATATACAGCAAAAACATAAATACAGCATATATGCACTCAATACACACCCAAAAATGTAGGGGTCCTCAGACACTGCGGGCCCCATGGCAGCTGCTGTGCCTGCTACCCCTGTAGTTACACCCCTGATTAGAGGGTGTTATATGGGTCTATAGAGGGGTTGGATAAAGGAAGGGGGCATTATACTATGTGGGGGCCAGTGAGTGCATGTGAGTGTATAATTGTAGACCTTTATGTGTTAGTATATAAATGTGTGTGATTGTATAAAGATGTGTGTACAATTATGCATAGATTTTTTTTAAGAAGCCCCATGTAAAATATGTTATGAGGCTCAGCCTCTCCTAGTTACACCCCTGGAAGATGTCCTTAGTACTATAAAATGTATGAGATGTATAATGTCAGTATAATAAAGTGTATGAGATATATAGGGGCAGATTTACTTACCCGGTCCATTCAAGATCCAGCAGCATGTTCTCTGCGGTGGATTCGGGTCTTTCGGCGATTCACTAAGGCAGTTCCTCCGACGTCCACCAGGTGTAGCTGCTGAGCTGAAGAGCATCGGAACGCGCTGGAGTTCACCGAGCGATCGTGGGTAAAGGTAAGTGCAAGCTCCGCAAAACTTTTTTTTTTTAAAATGCGGCAGTTTTTCCGAATCCGTCGGTTTTTTTTACAGCCACACCCCTGATTTCCTTAGCGTGCATGCCGGCGCAGATGCGCAATAATCCGATCCCGTGCGCCGAAATCCCGGGGCAATAAGGGAAAATCGGCGCAAAACAGAAAAATTCGGGTAACCCGTCGCAAAAACTTGAATTGGGCCCCTAGTAAATGACCCCCATAGTGTCTGTATTATACAGTGTATGAGATGTATAGTGTCAGTATTATACAGTGTATGGGATGTATAGTGTCTGTATTATACAGTGTATGAGATGTATAGTGTCAGTATTATACAGTGTATGAGATGTATAGTGTCTGTATTATACAGTGTATGAGATGTATAGTGTCAGTATTATACAGTGTATGAGATGTATAGTGTCAGTATTATACAGTGTATGACATGTATAGTGTCAGTATTATACAGTGTATGGGATGTATAGTGTCTGTATTATACAGTGTATGGGATGTATAGTGTCGGTATTATACTGTGTATGAGATGTATAGTGTCAGTATTATACAGTGTATGGGATGTATAGTGTCTGTATTATACAGTGTATGAGATGTATAATGTCAGTATTATACACTGTATGAGATGTATAGTGTCAGTATTATACAGTGTATGAGATGTATAGTGTCAGTATTATACACTGTATGGGATGTATAGTGTCAGTATTATACAGTGTATGATATGTATAGTGTCAGTATTATACACTGTATGGGATGTCTGTATTATACACAGGATGATGATGTATAGTGTCGGTATTATACAGTGTATGAGATGTATAGTGTCAGTATTATACACAGGAGGATGATGATGTATAGTGTTGGTATTATACAATGTATGATATGTATAGTGTCGGTATTATACAGTGTATGAGATGTATAGTGTCAGTATTATACAGTGTGTGAGATGTATAGTGTCAGAATTATACAGTGTATGAGATGTATAGTGTCAGTATTATACAGTGTATGAGATGTATAGTGTCTGCATTATTCACTGTATGAGATGTATAGTGTCAGTATTATACAGTGTATGGGATGTATAGTGTCTGTATTATTCACTGTATGAGATGTATAGTGTCAGTATTATACAGTGTATGGGATGTAAAGTGTCTGTATTATACAGTGTATGAGATGTATAGTGTCTGTATTATACAGTGTATGTGATGTATAGTGTCTGTATTATACAGTGTATGAGATGTATAGTGTCTGTATTTTACAGTGTATGAGATGTATAGTGTCTGTATTATACAGTGTATGATATGTATAGTGTCTGTATTATACAGTGTATGAGATGTATAGTGTCTGTATTATACAGAGTATGGGATGTATAGTGTCAGTATTATACAGTGTATGATATGTATAGTGTCAGTATTATACACTGTATGGGATGTCTGTATTATACACAGGATGATGATGTATAGTGTCAGTATTATACAGTGTATGAGATGTATAGTGCCAGTATTATACAGTGTATGCGATGTATAGTGTCAGTATTATACAGTGTATGAGATGTATAGTGTCAGTATTATACAGTGTGTGAGATGTATAGTGTCAGTATTATACAGTGTATGGGATGTAAAGTGTCTGTATTATACACAATAATCCGATCCCGTGCGCCGAAATCCCGGGGCAATAAGGGAAAATCGGCGCAAAACAGAAAAATTCGGGTAACCCGTCGCAAAAACGTGAATTGGGCCCCTAGTAAATGACCCCCATAGTGTCTGTATTATACAGTGTATGAGATGTATAGTGTCAGTATTATACAGTGTATGGGATGTATAGTGTCTGTATTATACAGTGTATGAGATGTATAGTGTCAGTATTATACAGTGTATGAGATGTATAGTGTCAGTATTATACAGTGTATGAGATGTATAGTGTCAGTATTATACACTGTATGGGATGTATAGTGTCAGTATTATACAGTGTATGATATGTATAGTGTCAGTATTATACACTGTATGGGATGTCTGTATTATACACAGGATGATGATGTATAGTGTCAGTATTATACAGTGTATGAGATGTATAGTGTCAGTATTATACAGTGTATGCGATGTATAGTGTCAGTATTATACAGTGTATGAGATGTATAGTGTCAGTATTATACAGTGTGTGAGATGTATAGTGTCAGTATTATACAGTGTATGGGATGTATAGTGTCTGTATTATACAGTGTATGGGATGTATAGTGTCTGTATTATACAGTGTATGAGATGTATACTGTCAGTATTATACACAGGATGATGATGTATAGTGTCAGTATTATACAGTGTATGGGATGTATAGTGTCAGTATTATACAATGTATGATATGTATAGTGTCTGTATTATACAGTGTATGAGATGTATAGTGTCTGTATTATACAGTGTGTGAGATATATAGTGTCAGTATTATACAGTGTATGAGATGTATAGTGTCTGTATTATACAGTGTATGAGATGTATAGTGTCAGTATTATACACAGGATGATGATGTATAGTGTCAGTATTATACAGTGTATGAGATGTATAGTGTCAGCATTATACACTGGATGAGATGTATAGTGTCTGTATTATACAGTGTATGAGATGTATAGTGTCAGTATTATACAGTGTGTGAGATATATAGTGTCAGTATTATACAGTGTATGATATGTATAGTGTCAGTATTATACAGAGTATGAGATGTATAGTGTCAGTATTATACAGTGTATGACATGTATAGTGTCAGTATTATACAGTGTATGGGATGTATAGTGTCTGTATTATACAGTGTATGGGATGTATAGTGTCTGTATTATACAGTGTATGGGATGTCTGTATTATACACAGGATGATGATGTATAGTGTCGGTATTATACAGTGTATGAGATGTATAGTGTCAGTATTATACAGTGTATGAGATGTATAGTGTCGGTATTATACTGTGTATGAGATGTATAGTGTCAGTATTATACTGTGTATGAGATGTATAGTGTCAGTATTATACAGTGTATGAGATGTATAGTGTCAGTATTATACAGTGTATGGGATGTAAAGTGTCTGTATTATACACAATAATCCGATCCCGTGCGCCGAAATCCCGGGGCAATAAGGGAAAATCGGCGCAAAACAGAAAAATTCGGGTAACCCGTCGCAAAAACGTGAATTGGGCCCCTAGTAAATGACCCCCATAGTGTCTGTATTATACAGTGTATGAGATGTATAGTGTCAGTATTATACAGTGTATGGGATGTATAGTGTCTGTATTATACAGTGTATGAGATGTATAGTGTCAGTATTATACAGTGTATGAGATGTATAGTGTCAGTATTATACAGTGTATGGGATGTATAGTGTCTGTATTATACAGTGTATGAGATGTATAGTGTCAGTATTATACAGTGTATGAGATGTATAGTGTCAGTATTATACAGTGTATGATATGTATAGTGTCAGTATTATACAGAGTATGAGATGTATAGTGTCAGTATTATACAGTGTATGATATGTATAGTGTCAGTATTATACAGTGTATGAGATGTATAGTGTCAGTATTATACAGTGTATGGGATGTATAGTGTCTGTATTATACAGTGTATGAGATGTATAGTGTCAGTATTATACAGTGTATGAGATGTATAATGTCAGTATTATACACTGTATGAGATGTATAGTGTCAGTATTATACAGTGTATGAGATGTATAGTGTCAGTATTATACACTGTATGGGATGTATAGTGTCAGTATTATACAGTGTATGATATGTATAGTGTCAGTATTATACACTGTATGGGATGTCTGTATTATACACAGGATGATGATGTATAGTGTCAGTATTATACAGTGTATGAGATGTATAGTGTCAGTATTATACAGTGTATGCGATGTATAGTGTCAGTATTATACAGTGTATGAGATGTATAGTGTCAGTATTATACAGTGTGTGAGATGTATAGTGTCAGTATTATACAGTGTATGGGATGTATAGTGTCTGTATTATACAGTGTATGGGATGTATAGTGTCAGTATTATACACAGGATGATGATGTATAGTGTCAGTATTATACACAGGATGATGATGTATAGTGTCAGTATTATACAGTGTATGGGATGTATAGTGTCAGTATTATACAATGTATGATATGTATAGTGTCTGTATTATACAGTGTATGAGATGTATAGTGTCTGTATTATACAGTGTGTGAGATGTATAGTGTCAGTATTATACAGTGTATGGGATGTATAGTGTCTGTATTATACAGTGTATGAGATGTATAGTGTCAGTATTATACAGTGTATGAGATGTATAGTGTCAGTATTATACAGTGTATGAGATGTATAGTGTCTGTATTATACAGTGTATGAGATGTATAATGTCAGTATTATACAGTGTATGAGATGTATAATGTCAGTATTATACAATGTATGAGATGTATAGTGTCAGTATTGCAGTGTATGAGATGTATAGTGTCAGTATTATACAGTGTATGGGATGTATAGTGTCAGTATTATACAGTGTATGATATGTATAGTGTCAGTATTATACAGTGTATGGGATGTATAGTGTCAGTATTATACAGTGTATGGGATGTATAGTGTCTGTATTATACAGTGTATGAGATGTATAGTGTCAGTATTATACAGTGTATGGGATGTATAGTGTCGGTATTATACAGTGTATGAGATATATAGTGTCAGTATTATACAGTGTATGAGATGTATAGTGTCAGTATTATACAGTGTATGAGATGTATAGTGTCAGTATTATACAGTGTATGAGATGTATAGTGTCAGTATTATACAGTGTATGAGATGTATAGTGTCAGTATTATACACTGTATGGGATGTATAGTGTCAGTATTATACACTGTATGGGATGTCTGTATTATACACTGTATGAGATGTATAGTGTCAGTATTATACAGTGTGTGAGATGTATAGTGTCAGTATTATACACAGGATGATGATGTATAGTGTCAGTATTATACAGTGTGTGAGATGTATAGTGTCAGAATTATACAGTGTATGCGATGTATAGTGTCAGTATTATACACAGGATGATGATGTATAGTGTCTGTATTATACAGTGTATGAGATGCATAGTGTCTGTATTATTCACTGTATGAGATGTATAGTGTCAGTATTATACAGTGTATGGGATGTATAGTGTCAGTATTATACAGTGTATGGGATGTATAGTGTCGGTATTATACAGTGTATGGGATGTCTGTATTATACACAGGATGATGATGTATAGTGTCGGTATTATACAGTGTATGGGATGTCTGTATTATACACAGGATGATGATGTATAGTGTCGGTATTATACACTGTATGGGATGTCTGTATTATACACAGGATGATGATGTATAGTGTCAGTATTATACAGTGGATGAGATGTATAGTGTCGGTATTATACAGTGTATGGGATGTATAGTGTCAGTATTATACAGTGTGTGAGATGTATAGTGACTGTATTATACAGTGTATGGGATGCATAGTGACTGTATTATACAGTGTATGACATGTATAGTGTCGGTATTATACAGTGTATGACATGTATAGTGTCAGTATTATACAGTGTATGGGATGTATAGTGTCTGTATTATACAGTGTATGGGATGTATAGTGTCGGTATTATACTGTGTATGAGATGTATAGTGTCAGTATTATACTGTGTATGAGATGTATAGTGTCAGTATTATACAGTGTATGAGATGTATAGTGTCTGTATTATACAGTGTATGAGATGTATAGTGTCAGTATTATACAGTGTATGAGATGTATAGTGTCAGTATTATACAGTGTATGGGATGTAAAGTGTCTGTATTATACAGTGTATGGGATGTATAGTGTCTGCATTATTCACTGTATGAGATGTATAGTGTCAGTATTATACAGTGTATGGGATGTATAGTGTCTGTATTATTCACTGTATGAGATGTATAGTGTCAGTATTATACAGTGTATGGGATGTAAAGTGTCTGTATTATACAGTGTATGAGATGTATAGTGTCTGTATTATACAGTGTATGTGATGTATAGTGTCTGTATTATACAGTGTATGAGATGTATAGTGTCTGTATTTTACAGTGTATGAGATGTATAGTGTCTGTATTATACAGTGTATGATATGTATAGTGTCTGTATTATACAGTGTATGAGATGTATAGTGTCTGTATTATACAGAGTATGGGATGTATAGTGTCAGTATTATACAGTGTATGAGATGTATAGTGTCAGTATTATACAGTGTATGAGATGTATAGTGTCTGTATTATACAGTGTATGTGATGTATAGTGTCTGTATTATACAGTGTATGAGATGTATAGTGTCTGTATTTTACAGTGTATGAGATGTATAGTGTCTGTATTATACAGTGTATGATATGTATAGTGTCTGTATTATACAGTGTATGAGATGTATAGTGTCTGTATTATACAGAGTATGGGATGTATAGTGTCAGTATTATACAGTGTATGAGATGTATAGTGTCAGTATTATACAGTGTATGGGATGTATAGTGTCTGTATTATACAGTGTATGTGATGTATAGTGTCTGTATTATACAGTATATGAGATGTATATTGTCAGTATTATACAGTGTATGAGATGTATAGTGTCTGTATTTTACAGTGTATGAGATGTATAGTGTCTGTATTATACAGTGTATGATATGTATAGTGTCAGTATTATACAGTGTGTGAGATATATAGTGTCAGTATTATACAGTGTATGAGATGTATAGTGTCTGTATTATTCACTGTATGAGATGTATAGTGTCAGTATTATACAGTGTATGGGATGTAAAGTGTCTGTATTATACAGTGTATGAGATGTATAGTGTCTGTATTATACAGTGTATGTGATGTATAGTGTCTGTATTATACAGTGTATGATATGTATAGTGTCAGTATTATACAGTGTGTGAGATGTATAGTGTCTGTATTATTCACTGTATGAGATGTATAGTGTCAGTATTATACAGTGTATGGGATGTAAAGTGTCTGTATTATTCACTGTATGAGATGTATAGTGTCAGTATTATACAGTGTATGGGATGTAAAGTGTCTGTATTATACAGTGTATGAGATGTATAGTGTCTGTATTATACAGTGTATGTGATGTATAGTGTCTGTATTATACAGTGTATGAGATGTATAGTGTCTGTATTTTACAGTGTATGAGATGTATAGTGTCTGTATTATACAGTGTATGATATGTATAGTGTCTGTATTATACAGTGTATGAGATGTATAGTGTCTGTATTATACAGAGTATGGGATGTATAGTGTCAGTATTATACAGTGTATGAGATGTATAGTGTCAGTATTATACAGTGTATGAGATGTATAGTGTCTGTATTATTCACTGTATGAGATGTATAGTGTCAGTATTATACAGTGTTTGGGATGTATAGTGTCTGTATTATACAGTGTATGTGATGTATAGTGTCTGTATTATACAGTATATGAGATGTATAGTGTCTGTATTTTACAGTGTATGAGATGTATAGTGTCTGTATTATACAGTGTATGATATGTATAGTGTCAGTATTATACAGTGTGTGAGATATATAGTGTCAGTATTATACAGTGTATGAGATGTATAGTGTCTGTATTATTCACTGTATGAGATGTATAGTGTCAGTATTATACAGTGTATGGGATGTAAAGTGTCTGTATTATACAGTGTATGAGATGTATAGTGTCTGTATTATACAGTGTATGTGATGTATAGTGTCTGTATTATACAGTGTATGATATGTATAGTGTCAGTATTATACAGTGTGTGAGATGTATAGTGTCTGTATTATTCACTGTATGAGATGTATAGTGTCAGTATTATACAGTGTATGGGATGTAAAGTGTCTGTATTATACAGTGTATGAGATGTATAGTGTCTGTATTATACAGTGTATGTGATGTATAGTGTCTGTATTATACAGTATATGAGATGTATAGTGTCTGTATTTTACAGTGTATGAGATGTATAGTGTCTGTATTATACAGTGTATGATATGTATAGTGTCTGTATTATACAGTGTATGAGATGTATAGTGTCTGTATTATACAGTGTATGAGATGTATAGTGTCAGTATTATACACTGTATGGGATGTCTGTATTATACTCTGTATGAGATGTATAGTGTCAGTATTATACAGTGTATGGGATGTATAGTGTCAGTATTATACACTGTATGGGATGTCTGTATTATACTCTGTATGAGATGTATAGTGTCAGTATTATACAGTGTATGGGATGTATAGTGTCAGTATTATACAGTGTGTGAGATGTATAGTGTCAGAATTATACAGTGTATGGGATGTATAGTGTCAGTATTATACAGTGTTTGGGATGTATAGTGTCAGTATTATACAGTGTATGGGATGTATAGTGTCAGTATTATACAGTGTATGAGATGTATAGTGTCTGTATTATTCACTGTATGAGATGTATAGTGTCAGTATTATACAGTGTATGGGATGTATAGTGTCGGTATTATACAGTGTATGGGATGTCTGTATTATACACAGGATGATGATGTATAGTGTCGGTATTATACAGTGTATGGGATGTCTGTATTATACACAGGATGATGATGTATAGTGTCGGTATTATACACTGTATGGGATGTCTGTATTATACACAGGATGATGATTTATAGTGTCAGTATTATACAGTGTATGGGATGTCTGTATTATACACAGGATGATGATGTATAGTGTCAGTATTATACAGTGTATGGGATGTCTGTATTATACACAGGATGATGATGTATAGTGTCGGTATTATACAGTGTATGGGATGTATAGTGTCAGTATTATACAGTGTGTGAGATGTATAGTGACTGTATTATACAGTGTATGGGATGCATAGTGACTGTATTATACAGTGTATGGGATGCATAGTGTCGGTATTATACAGTGTATGACATGTATAGTGTCAGTATTATACAGTGTATGGGATGTATAGTGTCTGTATTATACAGTGTATGGGATGTATAGTGTCGGTATTATACTGTGTATGAGATGTATAGTGTCTGTATTATACAGTGTATGAGATGTATAGTGTCTGTATTATACTGTGTATGAGATGTATAGTGTCAGTATTATACAGTGTATGAGATGTATAGTGTCAGTATTATACACTGTATGGGATGTCTGTATTATACACAGGATGATGATGTATAGTGTCGGTATTATACAGTGTATGAGATGTATAGTGTCAGTATTATACAGTGTATGAGATGTATAGTGTCAGTATTATACAGTGTATGGGATGTAAAGTGTCTGTATTATACACAATAATCCGATCCCGTGCGCCGAAAACCCGGGGCAATAAGGGAAAATCGGCGCAAAACAGAAAAATTCGGGTAACCCGTCGCAAAAACGTGAATTGGGCCCCTAGTAAATGACCCCCATAGTGTCTGTATTATACAGTGTATGAGATGTATAGTGTCAGTATTATACAGTGTATGGGATGTATAGTGTCTGTATTATACAGTGTATGAGATGTATAGTGTCAGTATTATACAGTGTATGGGATGTATAGTGTCTGTATTATACAGTGTATGAGATGTATAATGTCAGTATTATACACTGTATGAGATGTATAGTGTCAGTATTATACAGTGTATAAGATGTATAGTGTCAGTATTATACACTGTATGGGATGTATAGTGTCAGTATTATACAGTGTATGATATGTATAGTGTCAGTATTATACACTGTATGGGATGTCTGTATTATACACAGGATGATGATGTATAGTGTCAGTATTATACAGTGTATGAGATGTATAGTGTCAGTATTATACAGTGTGTGAGATGTATAGTGTCAGAATTATACAGTGTATGCGATGTATAGTGTCAGTATTATACAGTGTATGAGATGTATAGTGTCTGCATTATTCACTGTATGAGATGTATAGTGTCAGTATTATACAGAGTATGGGATGTATAGTGTCAGTATTATACAGTGTGTGAGATATATAGTGTCAGTATTATACAGTGTATGAGATGTATAGTGTCTGTATTATTCACTGTATGAGATGTATAGTGTCAGTATTATACAGTGTATGGGATGTATAGTGTCAGTATTATACAGTGTATGAGATGTATAGTGTCTGTATTATACAGTGTATGTGATGTATAGTGTCTGTATTATACAGTGTATGAGATGTATAGTGTCTGTATTTTACAGTGTATGAGATGTATAGTGTCTGTATTATACAGTGTATGATATGTATAGTGTCTGTATTATACAGTGTATGAGATGTATAGTGTCTGTATTATACAGAGTATGGGATGTATAGTGTCAGTATTATACAGTGTATGAGATGTATAGTGTCTGTATTATACAGTGTATGAGATGTATAGTGTCTGTATTATACAGAGTATGGGATGTATAGTGTCAGTATTATACAGTGTATGAGATATATAGTGTCTGTATTATACAGTGTATGAGATGTATAGTGTCGGTATTATACAGTGTATGAGATGTATAGTGTCGGTATTATACAGTGTATGAGATGTATAGTATTAGTATTATACAGTGTATGGGATGTATAGTGTCAGTATTATACAGTGTATGGGATGTATAGTGTCAGTATTATACAGTGTATGAGATGTATAGTGTCAGTATTATACAGTGTATGAGATGTATAGTGTCAGTATTATACAGTGTATGAGATGTATAGTGTCTGTATTATACAGTGTATGAGATGTATAATGTCAGTATTATACAGTGTATGAGATCTATAATGTCAGTATTATACAGTGTATGAGATGTATAGTGTCAGTATTATACAGTGTATGAGATGTATAGTGTCTGTATTATACAGTGTATGAGATGTATAGTGTCTGTATTATACAGAGTATGATATGTATAGTGTCAGTATTATACAGTGTATGGGATGTATAGTGTCGGTATTATACAGTGTATGAGATATATAGTGTCTGTATTATACAGTGTATGGGATGTATAGTGTCTGTATTATACAGTGTATGAGATGTATAGTGTCAGTATTATACAGTGTATGGGATGTATAGTGTCTGTATTATACAGTGTATGAGATGTATAGTGTCAGTATTATACAGTGTATGGGATGTATAGTGTCGGTATTATACAGTGTATGAGATATATAGTGTCAGTATTATACAGTGTATGAGATGTATAGTGTCAGTATTATACAAAGGATGATGATGTATAGTGTCAGTATTATATAGTGTGTGAGATGTATAGTGTCGGTATTATACAGTGTATGAGATATATAGTGTCAGTATTATACAATGTATGAGATGTTTAGTGTCTGTATTATACACTGTATGAGATGTATAGTGTCAGTATTATACAGTGTATGCGATGTATAGTGTCAGTATTATACAGAGTATGGGATGTATAGTGTCAGTATTATACAGTGTGTGGGATGTATAGTGTCAGTATTATACACAGGATGATGATGTATAGTGTCAGTATTATACAGTGTATGGGATGTATAGTGTCTGTATTATACAGTGTATGAGATGTATAGTGTCGGTATTATACAGTGTATGGGATGTCTGTATTATACACAGGATGATGATGTATAGTGTCAGTATTATACAGTGTATGGGATGTATAGTGTCAGTATTATACAGTGTATGGGATGTATAGTGTCTGTATTATACAGTGTATGGGATGTATAGTGTCGGTATTATACAGTGTATGAGATGTATAGTGTCAGTATTATACAGTGTATGAGATGTATAGTGTCAGTATTATACAGTGTATGAGATGTATAGTGTCAGTATTATACAGTGTATGAGATGTATAGTGTCAGTATTATACAGTGTATGAGATGTATAGTGTCAGTATTATACAGTGTATGAGATGTATAGTGTCAGTATTATACAGTGTATGGGATGTATAGTGTCAGTATTATACAGTGTATGGGATGTATAGTGTCTGTATTATACAGTGTATGGGATGTATAGTGTCGGTATTATACAGTGTATGAGATGTATAGTGTCAGTATTATACAGTGTATGAGATGTATAGTGTCAGTATTATACAGTGTATGAGATGTATAGTGTCAGTATTATACAGTGTATGAGATGTATAGTGTCAGTATTATACAGTGTATGAGATGTATAGTGTCAGTATTATACAGTGTATGAGATGTATAGTGTCAGTATTATACAGTGTGTGAGATGTATAGTGTCAGAATTATACAGTGTATGCGATGTATAGTGTCAGTATTATACAGTGTATGAGATGTATAGTGTCAGTATTATACAGTGTATGAGATGTATAATGTCTGTATTATACAGTGTATGAGATGTATAGTGTCAGTATTATACAGTGTATGAGATGTATAGTGTCTGTATTATACAGTGTATGCGATGTATAGTGTCAGTATTATACAGTGTATGAGATGTATAATGTCAGTATTATACACTGTATGAGATGTATAGTGTCAGTATTATACAGTGTATGGGATGTATAGTGTCTGTATTATACAGTGTATGAGATGTATAGTGTCTGTATTATACAGTGTATGAGATGTATAGTGTCAGTATTATACACAGGATGATGATGTATAGTGTCAGTATTATACACAGGATGATGATGTATAGTGTCAGTATTATACAGTGTATGGGATGTATAGTGTCAGTATTATACAATGTATGATATGTATAGTGTCTGTATTATACAGTGTATGGGATGCATAGTGTCGGTATTATACAGTGTATGAGATGTATAGTGTCTGTATTATACAGTGTATGGGATGTATAGTGTCAGTATTATACAGTGTGTGAGATGTATAGTGTCTGTATTATACAGTGTATGGGATGTATAGTGTCAGTATTATACAGTGTATGAGATGTATAGTGTCAGTATTATACAGTGTATGAGATGTATATTGTCAGTATTATACACAGGATGATGATGTATAGTGTCGGTATTATACAGTGTATGGGATGTCTGTATTATACACAGGATGATGATGTATAGTGTCAGTATTATAAAGTGTATGAGATGTATAGTGTCAGTATTATACAGTGTATGAGATGTATATTGTCAGTATTATACACAGGATGATGATGTATAGCGTCAGTATTATACAGTGTATGGGATGTCAGTATTATACACAGGATGATGATGTATAGTGTCGGTATTATACAGTGTATGGGATGTCTGTATTATACACAGGATGATGATGTATAGTGTCGGTATTATACAGTGTATGGGATGTCTGTATTATACACAGGATGATGATGTATAGTGTCGGTATTATACAGTGTATGAGATGTATAGTGTCAGTATTATACAGTGTATGGGATGTCAGTATTATACAGTGTATGGGATGTATAGTGTCGGTATTATACAGTGTATGGGATGTCTGTATTATACACAGGATGATGATGTATAGTGTCGGTATTATACAGTGTATGGGATGTCTGTATTATACACAGGATGATGATGTATAGTGTCGGTATTATACAGTGTATGGGATGTCTGTATTATACACAGGATGATGATGTATAGTGTCGGTATTATACAGTGTATGGGATGTCTGTATTATACACAGGATGATGATGTATAGTGTCAGTATTATACAGTGTATGGGATGTCTGTATTATACACAGGATGATGATGTATAGTGTCAGTATTATACAGTGTATGGGATGTCTGTATTATACACAGAATGATGATGTATAGTGTCAGTATTATACATTGTATGGGATGTCTGTATTATACACAGGATGATGATGTATAGTGTCAGTATTATACACTGTATGGGATGTCTGTATTATACACAGGATGATGATGTATAGTGTCGGTATTATACAGTGTATGGGATGTCTGTATTATACACAGGATGATGATGTATAGTTTCGGTATTATACAGTGTATGGGATGTCTGTATTATACACAGGATGATGATGTATAGTGTCGGTATTATACAGTGTATGGGATGTCTGTATTATACACAGGATGATGATGTATAGTGTCGGTATTATACAGTGTATGGGATGTCTGTATTATACACAGGATGATGATGTATAGTGTCGGTATTATACAGTGTATGGGATGTCTGTATTATACACAGGATGATGATGTATAGTGTCGGTATTATACAGTGTATGGGATGTCTGTATTATACACAGGATGATGATGTATAGTGTCTGTATTATACAGTGTATGAGATGTATAATGTCAGTATTATACACTGTATGAGATGTATAGTGTCAGTATTATACAGTGTATGAGATGTATAGTGTCAGTATTATACACTGTATGGGATGTATAGTGTCAGTATTATACAGTGTATGATATGTATAGTGTCAGTATTATACACTGTATGGGATGTCTGTATTATACACAGGATGATGATGTATAGTGTCAGTATTATACAGTGTATGATATGTATAGTGTCTGTATTATACAGTGTATGAGATGTATAGTGTCAGTATTATACAGTGTGTGAGATGTATAGTGTCAGAATTATACAGTGTATGCGATGTATAGTGTCAGTATTATACAGTGTATGAGATGTATAGTGTCAGTATTATACAGTGTATGAGATGTATAATGTCAGTATTATACAGTGTATGAGATGTATAGTGTCAGTATTATACAGTGTATGAGATGTATAGTGTCTGCATTATTCACTGTATGAGATGTATAGTGTCAGTATTATACAGTGTATGAGATGTATAGTGTCTGTATTATTCACTGTATGAGATGTATAGTGTCAGTATTATACAGTGTATGGGATGTATAGTGTCAGTATTATACAGTGTATGAGATGTATAGTGTCTGTATTATACAGTGTATGTGATGTATAGTGTCTGTATTATACAGTGTATGAGATGTATAGTGTCTGTATTTTACAGTGTATGAGATGTATAGTGTCTGTATTATACAGTGTATGATATGTATAGTGTCTGTATTATACAGTGTATGAGATGTATAGTGTCTGTATTATACAGAGTATGGGATGTATAGTGTCAGTATTATACAGTGTATGAGATGTATAGTGTCTGTATTATACAGTGTATGAGATGTATAGTGTCTGTATTATACAGAGTATGGGATGTATAGTGTCAGTATTATATAGTGTATGAGATATATAGTGTCTGTATTATACAGTGTATGAGATGTATAGTGTCGGTATTATACAGTGTATGAGATGTATAGTGTCGGTATTATACAGTGTATGAGATGTATAGTATTAGTATTATACAGTGTATGGGATGTATAGTGTCAGTATTATACAGTGTATGGGATGTATAGTGTCAGTATTATACAGTGTATGAGATGTATAGTGTCAGTATTATACAGTGTATGAGATGTATAGTGTCAGTATTATACAGTGTATGAGATGTATAGTGTCTGTATTATACAGTGTATGAGATGTATAATGTCAGTATTATACAGTGTATGAGATGTATAGTGTCAGTATTATACAGTGTATGAGATGTATAGTGTCTGTATTATACAGTGTATGAGATGTATAGTGTCAGTATTATACAGTGTATGAGATGTATAGTGTCAGTATTATACACAGGATGATGATGTATAGTGTCAGTATTATATAGTGTGTGAGATGTATAGTGTCGGTATTATACAGTGTATGAGATATATAGTGTCAGTATTATACAATGTATGAGATGTTTAGTGTCTGTATTATACACTGTATGAGATGTATAGTGTCAGTATTATACAGTGTATGCGATGTATAGTGTCAGTATTATACAGAGTATGGGATGTATAGTGTCAGTATTATACAGTGTGTGGGATGTATAGTGTCAGTATTATACACAGGATGATGATGTATAGTGTCAGTATTATACAGTGTATGGGATGTATAGTGTCAGTATTATACAATGTATGATATGTATAGTGTCTGTATTATACAGTGTATGGGATGTATAGTGTCGGTATTATACAGTGTATGAGATGTATAGTGTCAGTATTATACAGTGTATGAGATGTATAGTGTCAGTATTATACAGTGTATGAGATGTATAGTGTCAGTATTATACAGTGTATGAGATGTATAGTGTCAGTATTATACAGTGTATGAGATGTATAGTGTCAGTATTATACAGTGTGTGAGATGTATAGTGTCTGTATTATACAGTGTATGAGATGTATAGTGTCAGTATTATACAGTGTATGGGATGTATAGTGTCTGTATTATACAGTGTATGAGATGTATAGTGTCTGTATTATACAGTGTATGAGATGTATAGTGTCAGTATTATACACAGGATGATGATGTATAGTGTCAGTATTATGCACAGGATGATGATGTATAGTGTCAGTATTATACAGTGTATGGGATGTATAGTGTCAGTATTATACAATGTATGATATGTATAGTGTCTGTATTATACAGTGTATGGGATGTATAGTGTCGGTATTATACAGTGTATGAGATGTATAGTGTCTGTATTATACAGTGTATGGGATGTATAGTGTCAGTATTATACAGTGTGTGAGATGTATAGTGTCTGTATTATACAGTGTATGGGATGTATAGTGTCAGTATTATACAGTGTGTGAGATGTATAGTGTCTGTATTATACAGTGTATGGGATGTATAGTGTCAGTATTATACAGTGTATGAGATGTATAGTGTCAGTATTATACAGTGTATGAGATGTATATTGTCAGTATTATACACAGGATGATGATGTATAGTGTCGGTATTATACAGTGTATGGGATGTCTGTATTATACACAGGATGATGATGTATAGTGTCGGTATTATACAGTGTATGGGATGTCTGTATTATACACAGGATGATGATGTATAGTGTCAGTATTATACAGTGTATGAGATGTATAGTGTCAGTATTATACAGTGTATGAGATGTATATTGTCAGTATTATACAGTGTGTGAGATGTATAGTGTCAGTATTATACACAGGATGATGATGTATAGTGTCGGTATTATACACAGGATGATGATGTATAGCGTCAGTATTATACAGTGTATGGGATGTCAGTATTATACACAGGATGATGATGTATAGTGTCGGTATTATACAGTGTATGGGATGTCAGTATTATACACAGGATGATGATGTATAGTGTCGGTATTATACAGTGTATGGGATGTCTGTATTATACACAGGATGATGATGTATAGTGTCGGTATTATACAGTGTATGGGATGTCTGTATTATACACAGGATGATGATGTATAGTGTCGGTATTATACAGTGTATGGGATGTCTGTATTATACACAGGATGATGATGTATAGTGTCAGTATTATACACTGTATGGGATGTCTGTATTATACACAGGATGATGATGTATAGTGTCGGTATTATACAGTGTATGGGATGTCTGTATTATACACAGGATGATGATGTATAGTGTCGGTATTATACAGTGTATGGGATGTCTGTATTATACACAGGATGATGATGTATAGTGTCGGTATTATACAGTGTATGGGATGTCTGTATTATACACAGGATGATGATGTATAGTGTCAGTATTATACACTGTATGGGATGTCTGTATTATACACAGGATGATGATGTATAGTGTCGGTATTATACAGTGTATGGGATGTCTGTATTATACACAGGATGATGATGTATAGTGTCGGTATTATACAGTGTATGGGATGTCTGTATTATACACAGGATGATGATGTATAGTGTCGGTATTATACAGTGTATGGGATGTCTGGATTATACACAGGATGATGATGTATAGTGTCGGTATTATACAGTGTATGGGATGTCTGTATTATACACAGGATGATGATGTATAGTTTCGGTATTATACAGTGTATGGGATGTCTGTATTATACACAGGATGATGATGTATAGTGTCGGTATTATACAGTGTATGGGATGTCTGTATTATACACAGGATGATGATGTATAGTGTCGGTATTATACAGTGTATGGGATGTCTGTATTATACACAGGATGATGATGTATAGTGTCGGTATTATACAGTGTATGGGATGTCTGTATTATACACAGGATGATGATGTATAGTGTCAGTATTATACAGTGTATGGGATGTCTGTATTATACACAGGATGATGATGTATAGTGTCAGTATTATACACTGTATGGGATGTCTGTATTATACACAGGATGATGATGTATAGTGTCGGTATTATACAGTGTATGGGATGTCTGTATTATACACAGGATGATGATGTATAGTTTCGGTATTATACAGTGTATGGGATGTCTGTATTATACACAGGATGATGATGTATAGTGTCAGTATTATACAGTGTATGGGATGTCTGTATTATACACAGGATGATGATGTATAGTGTCAGTATTATACAGTGTATGGGATGTCTGTATTATACACAGGATGATGATGTATAGTGTCAGTATTATACACTGTATGGGATGTCTGTATTATACACAGGATGATGATGTATAGTGTCGGTATTATACAGTGTATGGGATGTCTGTATTATACACAGGATGATGATGTATAGTGTCAGTATTATACAGTGTATGAGATGTATAGTGTCGGTATTATACAGTGTATGAGATGTATAGTGTCAGTATTATACACTGTATGGGATGTCTGTATTATACACAGGATGATGATGTATAGTGTCAGTATTATACACAGGATGATGATGTATAGTGTCGGTACTATACACTGTATGGGATGTATAGTGTTAGTATTATACACTGTATGGGATGTCTGTATTATACACAGGATGATGATGTATAGTGTCAGTATTATACAGTGTATGGGATGTCAGTATTATACAGTGTATGAGATGTATAGTGTCAGTATTATACAGTGTATGGGATGTCAGTATTATACAGTGTATGGGATGTATAGTGTCGGTATTATACAGTGTATGGGATGTCTGTATTATACACAGGATGATGATGTATAGTGTCGGTATTATACAGTGTATGGGATGTCTGTATTATACACAGGATGATGATGTATAGTGTCGGTATTATACAGTGTATGGGATGTCTGTATTATACACAGGATGATGATGTATAGTGTCAGTATTATACACTGTACGGGATGTCTGTATTATACACAGGATGATGATGTATAGTGTCGGTATTATACAGTGTATGGGATGTCTGTATTATACACAGGATGATGATGTATAGTGTCGGTATTATACAGTGTATGGGATGTCTGTATTATACACAGGATGATGATGTATAGTGTCGGTATTATACAGTGTATGGGATGTCTGTATTATACACAGGATGATGATGTATAGTGTCGGTATTATACAGTGTATGGGATGTCTGTATTATACACAGGATGATGATGTATAGTGTTGGTATTATACAGTGTATGAGATGTCAGTATTATACACAGGATGATGATGTATAGTGTCAGTATTATACACTGTATGGGATGTCTGTATTATACACAGGATGATGATGTATAGTGTCGGTATTATACAGTGTATGGGATGTCTGTATTATACACAGGATGATGATGTATAGTGTCGGTATTATACAGTGTATGGGATGTCTGTATTATACACAGGATGATGATGTATAGTTTCGGTATTATACAGTGTATGGGATGTCTGTATTATACACAGGATGATGATGTATAGTGTCGGTATTATACAGTGTATGGGATGTCTGTATTATACACAGGATGATGATGTATAGTGTCAGTATTATACACTGTATGGGATGTCTGTATTATACACAGGATGATGATGTATAGTGTCGGTATTATACAGTGTATGGGATGTCTGTATTATACACAGGATGATGATGTATAGTGTCGGTATTATACAGTGTATGGGATGTCTGTATTATACACAGGATGATGATGTATAGTGTCGGTATTATACAGTGTATGGGATGTCTGTATTATACACAGGATGATGATGTATAGTGTCGGTATTATACAGTGTATGAGATGTCAGTATTATACACTGGATGAGATGTATAGTGTCAGTATTATACAGTGTATGAGATGTATAGTGTCAGAATTATACAGTGTATGGGATGTATAGTGTCAGTATTATACACTGGATGAGATGTATAGTGTCGGTATTATACAGTGTATGATATGTATAGTGTCAGTATTATACTGTGTATGAGATGTATAGTGTCAGTATTATACAGTGTATGATATGTATAGTGTCAGTATTATACACTGTATGGGATGTCTGTATTATACACAGGATGATGATGTATAGTGTCGGTATTATACAGTGTATGGGATGTCAGTATTATACACAGGATGATGATGTATAGTGTCGGTATTGTACAGTGTATGGGATGTCTGTATTATACACAGGATGATGATGTATAGTGTCAGTATTATACAGTGTATGGGATGTCTGTATTATACACAGGATGATGATGTATAGTGTCAGTATTATACAGTGTATGGGATGTCTGTATTATACACAGGATGATGATGTATAGTGTCAGTATTATACATTGTATGAGATGTATAGTGTCGGTATTATACAGTGTATGAGATGTATAGTGTCAGTATTATACAGTGTATGGGATGTCTGTATTATACACAGGATGATGATGTATAGTGTCAGTATTATACAGTGTATGGGATGTCTGTATTATACACAGGATGATGATGTATAGTGTCGGTATTATACAGTGTATGGGATGTCTGTATTATACACAGGATGATGATGTATAGTGTCGGTATTATACAGTGTATGAGATGTCTGTATTATACACAGGATGATGATGTATAGTGTCTGTATTATACAGTGTATGAGATGTATAGTGTCAGTATTATACACTGGATGAGATGAATAGTGTCGGTATTATACAGTGTATGATATGTATAGTGTCAGTATTATACAGTGTATGAGATGTATAGTGTCTGTATTATACAGTGTATGAGATGTATAGTGTCAGTATTATACAGTGTATGGGATGTCTGTATTATACACAGGATGATGATGTATAGTGTCGGTATTATACAGTGTATGGGATGTCTGTATTATACACAGGATGATGATGTATAGTGTCGGTATTATACATCGTATGGGATGTCTGTATTATACACAGGATGATGATGTATAGTGTCAGTATTATACAGTGTATGGGATGTCTGTATTATACACAGAATGATGATGTATAGTGTCGGTATTATACAGTGTATGGGATGTCTGTATTATACACAGGATGATGATGTATAGTGTCGGTATTATACAGTGTATGAGATGTATAGTGTCAGTATTATACAGTGTATGGGATGTATAGTGTCGGTATTATACAGTGTATGAGATATATAGTGTCAGTATTATACAGTGTATGAGATGTATAGTGTCAGTATTATACAGTGTATGGGATGTATAGTGTCAGTATTATACAGTGTATGAGATGTATAGTGTCAGTATTATACACTGTATGGGATGTATAGTGTCAGTATTATACAGTGTATGAGATGTATAGTGTCAGTATTATACAGTGTATGGGATGTCTGTATTATACACAGGATGATGATGTATAGTGTCGGTATTATACAGTGTATGGGATGTCTGTATTATACACAGGATGATGATGTATAGTGTCGGTATTATACAGTGTATGGGATGTATAGTGTCAGTATTATACACTGTATGGGATGTCTGTATTATACACAGGATGATGATGTATAGTGTCGGTATTATACAGTGTATGAGATGTATAGTGTCAGTATTATACACTGTATGGGATGTATAGTGTCAGTATTATACAGTGTATGAGATGTATAGTGTCAGTATTATACAGTGAATGGGATGTCTGTATTATACACAGGATGATGATGTATAGTGTCAGTATTATACAGTGTATGAGATGTATAGTGTCAGTATTATACACTGTATGGGATGTATAGTGTCAGTATTATACAGTGTATGAGATGTATAGTGTCAGTATTATACAGTGTATGGGATGTCTGTATTATACACAGGATGATGATGTATAGTGTCGGTATTATACAGTGTATGGGATGTCTGTATTATACACAGGATGATGATGTATAGTGTCGGTATTATACAGTGTATGGGATGTCTGTATTATACACAGGATGATGATGTATAGTGTCAGTATTATACAGTGTATGAGATGTATAGTGTCAGTATTATACAGTGTATGAGATGTATAGTGTCAGTATTATACACAGGATGATGATGTATAGTGTCAGTATTATACACTGTATGGGATGTCTGTATTATACACAGGATGATGATGTATAGTGTCGGTATTATACAGTGTATGGGATGTCTGTATTATACACAGGATGATGATGTATAGTTTCGGTATTATACAGTGTATGGGATGTCTGTATTATACACAGGATGATGATGTATAGTGTCGGTATTATACAGTGTATGGGATGTCTGTATTATACACAGGATGATGATGTATAGTGTCAGTATTATACACTGTATGGGATGTCTGTATTATACACAGGATGATGATGTATAGTGTCGGTATTATACAGTGTATGGGATGTCTGTATTATACACAGGATGATGATGTATAGTGTCGGTATTATACAGTGTATGGGATGTCTGTATTATACACAGGATGATGATGTATAGTGTCGGTATTATACAGTGTATGAGATGTATAGTGTCAGTATTATACAGTGTATGAGATGTATAGTGTCAGTATTATACAGTGTATGAGATGTATAGTGTCAGTATTATACACAGGATGATGATGTATAGTGTCAGTATTATACACTGTATGGGATGTCTGTATTATACACAGGATGATGATGTATAGTGTCGGTATTACACAGTGTATGGGATGTCTGTATTATACACAGGATGATGATGTATAGTGTCGGTATTATACAGTGTATGGGATGTCTGTATTATACACAGGATGATGATGTATAGTGTCGGTATTACACAGTGTATGGGATGTCTGTATTATACACAGGATGATGATGTATAGTGTCGGTATTATACAGTGTATGGGATGTCTGTATTATACACAGGATGATGATGTATAGTGTCGGTATTATACAGTGTATGAGATGTATAGTGTCAGTATTATACAGTGTATGAGATGTATAGTGTCAGTATTATACAGTGTATGAGATGTATAGTGTCAGTATTATACAGTGTATGAAATGTATAGTGTCAGTATTATACACAGGATGATGATGTATAGTGTTGGTATTATACAATGTATGATATGTATAGTGTCTGTATTATACAGTGTATGAGATGTATAGTGTCAGTATTATACAGTGTATGAGATGTATAGTGTCAGTATTATACACTGGATGAGATGTATAGTGTCAGTATTATACAGTGTATGAGATGTATAGTGTCAGTATTATACAGTGTATGAGATGTATAGTGTCAGTATTATACAGTGTATGAGATGTATAGTGTCAGTATTATACAGTGTATGGGATGTCAGTATTATACACAGGATGATGATGTATAGTGTCAGTATTATACACAGGATGATGATGTATAGTGTCGGTATTATACACAGGATGATGATGTATAGTGTCGGTATTATACAGTGTATGGGATGTCTGTATTATACACAGGATGATGATGTATAGTGTCGGTATTATACAGTGTATGGGATGTCAGTATTATACACAGGATGATGATGTATAGTGTCGGTATTATACAGTGTATGGGATGTCTGTATTATACACAGGATGATGATGTATAGTGTTGGTATTATACAGTGTATGAGATGTATAGTGTCAGTATTATACAGTGTATGGGATGTCAGTATTATACACAGGATGATGATGTATAGTGTCGGTATTATACAGTGTATGGGATGTCAGTATTATACACAGGATGATGATGTATAGTGTCGGTATTATACAGTGTATGGGATGTCAGTATTATACACAGGATGATGATGTACTCTGGGATGTCGTCTTCCTCTTTTATGCGATGTGTCTTTATGTATCCGGCCCCTCGGGCTATTGATCTGTGTCCTCTATGCATTATATGCCCCCAATCTCTATAGGCCGCCCCCCATGGCACTGCTCCCTGCGTTCACCTATATGAGGCTGCGCCATATGGTGCAACAATCAATACCGCCACCTCACTGCCTGCAATTATCACAAGATAAGAAGGATGGAGAAATCAGCGTCAAGACGGGAAACAGCTGAGCATCATGGGAAACTCTTCAGTCTATGAATCCTCACTTCCATCATACAAGAATTTTGATTGCTATATTTTACTTATAAACTAAACATGCTCCAGACCATCCGTATAATGTCCCTATCCCCTCATTATATCCTCCCCTATATAAAAGAACAAGGGGTCTGGAGGAGGAGCACAAAGGAGTCTGGAGGAGGAGGACAGAGGAGTCTGCAGGGAGGAGGACAGAGGAGTCTGGAGATGAGGACAGATGAGTCTGGAAGAGGAGGAGGACAGAGGGGTCTGGAGGAGGAGGACAGAGGGGTCTGGAGGAGGAGGACAGAGGAGTCTGGAGGAGGAGGAGGACAGAGGAGTCTGGAGGAGGAGGAGGACAGAGGAGTCTGGAGGAGGAGGACAGAGGAGTCTGGAGGGAGGAGGACAGAGGAGTCTGGAGGGAGGAGGACAGAGGAGTCTGGAGGGAGGAGGACAGAGGAGTCTGGAGGAGGAGGAGGACAGAGGAGTCTGGAGGAGGAGGACAGAGGAGTCTGGAGGGAGGAGGACAGAGGAGTCTGGAGATGAGGACAGATGAGTCTGGAATAGGAGGAGGACAGAGGAGTCTGCAGGGAGGAGGACAGAGGAGTCTGGAGGAGGAGGAGGACAGAGGAGTCTGGAGGAGGAGGAGCACAGAGGAGTCTGGAGGGAGGAGGACAGAGGAGTCTGGAGGAGGAGGACAGAGGAGTCTGGAGGAGGAGGACAGAGGAGTCTGGAGGAGGAGGACAGAGGAGTCTAGAGGGAGGAGGACAGAGGAGTCTGGAGATGAGGACAGATGAGTCTGGAAGAGGAGGAGGACAGAGGGGTCTGGAGGAGGAGGACAGAGGGGTCTGGAGGAGGAGGACAGAGGAGTCTGGAGGAGGAGGAGGACAGAGGAGTCTGGAGGAGGAGGAGGACAGAGGAGTCTGGAGGAGGAGGACAGAGGAGTCTGGAGGGAGGAGGACAGAGGAGTCTGGAGGGAGGAGGACAGAGGAGTCTGGAGGGAGGAGGACAGAGGAGTCTGGAGGAGGAGGAGGACAGAGGAGTCTGGAGGAGGAGGACAGAGGAGTCTGGAGGGAGGAGGACAGAGGAGTCTGGAGATGAGGACAGATGAGTCTGGAATAGGAGGAGGACAGAGGAGTCTGCAGGGAGGAGGACAGAGGAGTCTGGAGGAGGAGGAGGACAGAGGAGTCTGGAGGAGGAGGAGCACAGAGGAGTCTGGAGGGAGGAGGACAGAGGAGTCTGAAGGAGGAGGAGGACAGAGGAGTCTGGAGGAGGAGCACAGAGGAGTCTGGAGGAGGAGCACAGAGGAGTCTGGAGGAGGAGGACAGAGGAGTCTGGAGGGAGGAGGACAGAGGAGTCTGGAGGAGGAGGACAGAGGAGTCTGGAGGAGGAGGACAGAGGAGTCTGGAAAAGGAGGAGGACAGAGGAGTCTGGAGGAGGAGGACAGAGGAGTCTGGAGGGAGGAGGACAGAGGAGTCTGGAGGGGGGAGGACAGAGGAGTCTGGAGGGAGGAGGGGGGCAGAGGAGTCTGGAGGAGGAGGACAGAGGAGTATGGAGGGAGAAGGACAGAGGAGTCTGGAGGAGGAGGACAGAGGAGTCTGGAGGAGGAGCACAGAGGAGTCTGGAGGAGGAGGACAGAGGAGTCTGGAGGGAGGAGGACAGAGGAGTCTGGAGGAGGAGGACAGAGGAGTCTGGAGGAGGAGGACAGAGGAGTCTGGAGGAGGAGGACAGAGGGGTCTGGAGGAGGAGGAGGACAGAGGAGTCTGGAGGAGAAGGAGGACAGAGGAGTCTGGAGGGAGGAGGACAGAGGAGTCTGGAGGGAGGAGGACAGAAGAGTCTGGAGGGAGGAGGACAGAGGAGTCTGGAGGGAGGAGGACAGAGGAGTCTGGAGGGGTAGGACAGAGGAGTCTGGAGGGAGGAGGGGGGCAGAGGAGTCTGGAGGAGGAGGACAGAGGAGTCTGAAGGGAGGAGGACAGAGGAGTCTGGAGGAGGAGGACAGAGGAGTCTGGAGGAGGAGAGGACAGAGGAGTCTGGAGGAGGAGGACAGAGGAGTCTGGAGGGGGAGGACAGAGGAGTCTGGAGGGAGGAGGGCAGAGGAGTCTGGAGGAGGAGGACAGAGGAGTCTGGAGGGAGGGGGACAGAGGAGTCTGGAGGGAGGAGGACAGAGGAGTCTGGAGGAGGAGGGCAGAGGAGTCTGGAGGAGGAGCACAGAGGAGTCTGGAGGGGGGAGGACAGAGGAGTCTGGAGGGGGGAGGACAGAGGAGTCTGGAGGAGGAGGAGGAGAGAGGAGTCTGGAGGAGGAGAGAGGAGTCTGGAGGAGGAGGAGAGAGGAGTCTGGAGGAGGAGGAGAGAGGAGTCTGGAGGAGGAGGACAGAGGAGTCTGGAGGAGGAGGACAGAGGAGTCTGGAGGGAGGAGGACAGAGAAGTCTGGAGATGAGGACAGATGAGTCTGGAAGAGGAGGAGGACAGAGGGGTCTGGAGGAGGAGGACAGAGGGGTCTGGAGGAGGAGGACAGAGGAGTCTGGAGGAGGAGGAGGACAGAGGAGTCTGGAGGAGGAGGAGGACAGAGGAGTCTGGAGGAGGAGGACAGAGGAGTCTGGAGGGAGGAGGACAGAGGAGTCTGGAGGGAGGAGGACAGAGGAGTCTGGAGGGAGGAGGACAGAGGAGTCTGGAGGAGGAGGAGGACAGAGGAGTCTGGAGGAGGAGGACAGAGGGGTCTGGAGGAGGAGGACAGAGGAGTCTGGAGGGAGGAGGACAGAGGAGTCTGGAGATGAGGTCAGATGAGTCTGGAATAGGAGGAGGACAGAGGAGTCTGCAGGGAGGAGAACAGAGGAGTCTGGAGGAGGAGGAGGACAGAGGAGTCTGGAGGAGGAGGAGCACAGAGGAGTCTGGAGGGAGGAGGACAGAGGAGTCTGAAGGAGGAGGAGGACAGAGGAGTCTGGAGGAGGAGCACAGAGGAGTCTGGAGGAGGAGCACAGAGGAGTCTGGAGGAGGAGGACAGAGGAGTCTGGAGGGAGGAGGACAGAGGAGTCTGGAGGAGGAGGACAGAGGAGTCTGGAGGAGGAGGACAGAGGAGTCTGGAGGAGGAGGACAGAGGAGTCTGGAAAAGGAGGAGGACAGAGGAGTCTGGAGGAGGAGGACAGAGGAGTCTGGAGGGAGGAGGACAGAGGAGTCTGGAGGGGGGAGGACAGAGGAGTCTGGAGGGAGGAGGGGGGCAGAGGAGTCTGGAGGAGGAGGACAGAGGAGTATGGAGGGAGAAGGACAGAGGAGTCTGGAGGAGGAGGACAGAGGAGTCTGGAGGAGGAGCACAGATGAGTCTGGAGGAGGAGGACAGAGGAGTCTGGAGGAGGAGCACAGAGGAGTCTGGAGGAGGAGGACAGAGGAGTCTGGAGGGAGGAGGACAGAGGAGTCTGGAGGAGGAGGACAGAGGAGTCTGGAGGAGGAGGACAGAGGAGTCTGGAGGAGGAGGACAGAGGGGTCTGGAGGAGGAGGAGGACAGAGGAGTCTGGAGAAGGAGGTCAGAGGAGTCTGGAGGGAGGAGGACAGAGGAGTCTGGAGGGAGGAGGACAGAAGAGTCTGGAGGGAGGAGGACAGAGGAGTCTGGAGGGAGGAGGACAGAGGAGTCTGGAGGGGGAGGACAGAGGAGTCTGGAGGGAGGAGGGGGGCAGAGGAGTCTGGAGGAGGAGGACAGAGGAGTCTGAAGGGAGGAGGACAGAGGAGTCTGGAGGAGGAGGACAGAGGAGTCTGGAGGAGGAGAGGACAGAGGAGTCTGGAGGAGGAGGACAGAGGAGTCTGGAGGGGGAGGACAGAGGAGTCTGGAGGGAGGAGGGCAGAGGAGTCTGGAGGAGGAGGACAGAGGAGTCTGGAGGGAGGAGGACAGAGGAGTCTGGAGGGAGGAGGACAGAGGAGTCTGGAGGAGGAGGGCAGAGGAGTCTGGAGGAGGAGCACAGAGGAGTCTGGAGGAGGAGGACAGAGGAGTCTGGAGGGGGGAGGACAGAGGAGTCTGGAGGAGGAGGAGGAGAGAGGAGTCTGGAGGAGGAGGAGGAGAGAGGAGTCTGGAGGAGGAGGACAGAGGAGTCTGGAGGAGGAGGACAGAGGAGTCTGGAGGAGGAGGAGGACAGAGGAGTCTGGAGGAGGACAGAGGAGTCTGGAGGAGGACAGAGGAGTCTGGAGGGAGGAGGACAGAGGAATCTGGAGGGGGGAGGACAGAGGAGTCTGGAGGGAGGAGGACAGAGGAGTCTGGAGGGAGGAGGACAGAGGGGTCTGGAGGGAGGACAGAGGAGTCTGGAGGGAGGACAGAGGGGTCTGGAGGAGGAGGAGGAGGAACGAGGAGTCTGGAGGGAGGACAGAGGAGTCTGGAGGAGGAGGACAGAGGAGTCTGGAGGGAGGAGGACAGAGGAGTCTGGAGGGAGGAGGACAGAGGAGTCTGGAGGAGGAGGAGGACAGAGGAGTCTGGAGGAGGAGGACAGAGGAGTCTGGAGGGAGGAGGACAGAGGAGTCTGGAGATGAGGACAGATGAGTCTGGAATAGGAGGAGGACAGAGGAGTCTGCAGGGAGGAGAACAGAGGAGTCTGGAGGAGGAGGAGGACAGAGGAGTCTGGAGGAGGAGGAGCACAGAGGAGTCTGGAGGGAGGAGGACAGAGGAGTCTGAAGGAGGAGGAGGACAGAGGAGTCTGGAGGAGGAGCACAGAGGAGTCTGGAGGAGGAGCACAGAGGAGTCTGGAGGGAGGAGGACAGAGGAGTCTGGAGGAGGAGGACAGAGGAGTCTGGAGGAGGAGGACAGAGGAGTCTGGAAAAGGAGGAGGACAGAGGAGTCTGGAGGAGGAGGACAGAGGAGTCTGGAGGGAGGAGGACAGAGGAGTCTGGAGGGGGGAGGACAGAGGAGTCTGGAGGGAGGAGGGGGGCAGAGGAGTCTGGAGGAGGAGGACAGAGGAGTATGGAGGGAGAAGGACAGAGGAGTCTGGAGGAGGAGGACAGAGGAGTCTGGAGGAGGAGCACAGATGAGTCTGGAGGAGGAGGACAGAGGAGTCTGGAGGAGGAGCACAGAGGAGTCTGGAGGAGGAGGACAGAGGAGTCTGGAGGGAGGAGGACAGAGGAGTCTGGAGGAGGAGGACAGAGGAGTCTGGAGGAGGAGGACAGAGGGGTCTGGAGGAGGAGGAGGACAGAGGAGTCTGGAGGAGGAGGACAGAGGAGTCTGGAGGGAGGAGGACAGAGGAGTCTGGAGGGAGGAGGACAGAAGAGTCTGGAGGGAGGAGGACAGAAGAGTCTGGAGGGAGGAGGACAGAGGAGTCTGGAGGGAGGAGGACAGAGGAGTCTGGAGGGGGAGGACAGAGGAGTCTGGAGGGAGGAGGGGGGCAGAGGAGTCTGGAGGAGGAGGACAGAGGAGTCTGAAGGGAGGAGGACAGAGGAGTCTGGAGGAGGAGGACAGAGGAGTCTGGAGGAGGAGAGGACAGAGGAGTCTGGAGGAGGAGGACAGAGGAGTCTGAAGGGGGAGGACAGAGGAGTCTGGAGGGAGGAGGGCAGAGGAGTCTGGAGGAGGAGGACAGAGGAGTCTGGAGGGAGGAGGACAGAGGAGTCTGGAGGGAGGAGGACAGAGGAGTCTGGAGGAGGAGGGCAGAGGAGTCTGGAGGAGGAGCACAGAGGAGTCTGGAGGAGGAGGACAGAGGAGTCTGGAGGGGGGAGGACAGAGGAGTCTGGAGGAGGAGGAGGAGAGAGGAGTCTGGAGGAGGAGGAGGAGAGAGGAGTCTGGAGGAGGAGGACAGAGGAGTCTGGAGGAGGAGGACAGAGGAGTCTGGAGGAGGAGGAGGACAGAGGAGTCTGGAGGAGGACAGAGGAGTCTGGAGGAGGACAGAGGAGTCTGGAGGGAGGAGGACAGAGGAATCTGGAGGGGGAGGACAGAGGAGTCTGGAGGGAGGAGGACAGAGGGGTCTGGAGGGAGGACAGAGGAGTCTGGAGGGAGGACAGAGGGGTCTGGAGGAGGAGGAGGAGGAACGAGGAGTCTGGAGGGAGGACAGAGGAGTCTGGAGGAGGAGGACAGAGGAGTCTGGAGGGGGAGGAGGACAGAGGAGTCTGGAGGAGGAGGAGGACAGAGGAGTCTGGGGGATGAGGATAGAGGAGTCTGGAGGAGGAGGACAGAGGAGTCTGGAGGAGGAGGATAGAGGAGTCTGGAGGGGGAGGAGGATAGAGGAGTCTGGAGGGGGAGGAGGACAGAGCAGTCTGGAGGAGGAGGAGGACAGAGGAGTCTGGAGGATGAGGATAGAGGAGTCTGGAGGAGGAGGAGGAGGACAGAGGAGTCTGGGGGAGGAGGACAGAGGAGTCTAGAGGAAGGAGGAGGACAGAGGAGTCTGGAGGGAGGACAGAGGGGTCTGGAGGAGGAGGAGGAGGAACGAGGAGTCTGGAGGGAGGACAGAGGAGTCTGGAGGAGGAGGACAGAGGAGTCTGGAGGAGGAGGACAGAGGAGTCTGGAGGGGGAGGAGGACAGAGGAGTCTGGAGGGGGAGGAGGACAGAGGAGTCTGGAGGAGGAGGACAGAGGAGTCTGGAGGGAGGACAGAGGAGTCTGGAGGAGGAGGACAGAGGAGTCTGGAGGAGGAGGACAGAGGAGTCTGGAGGGGGAGGAGGACAGAGGAGTCTGGAGGGGGAGGAGGACAGAGGAGTCTGGAGGAGGAGGAGGACAGAGGAGTCTGGGGGATGAGGATAGAGGAGTCTGGAGGAGGAGGACAGAGGAGTCTGGAGGAGGAGGATAGAGGAGTCTGGAGGGGGAGGAGGATAGAGGAGTCTGGAGGGGGAGGAGGACAGAGCAATCTGGAGGAGGAGGAGGACAGAGGAGTCTGGAGGAGGAGGAGGAGGACAGAGGAGTCTGGGGGAGGAGGACAGAGGAGTCTAGAGGGAGGAGGAGGACAGAGGAGTCTGCAGTATGATGCGGTGTATCTGTAGCACTATTGGGAGGTTACAGTATGATGCGGTGTATCTGTAGCACTATTGGGAGGTTACAGTATGATGCGGTGTATCTGTAGCACTATTGGGAGGTTACAGTATGATGCGGTGTATCTGTAGCACTATTGGGAGGTTACAGTATGATGCGGTGTATCTGTAGCACTATTGGGAGGTTACAGTATGATGCGGTGTATCTGTAGCACTATTGGGAGGTTACAGTATGATGCGGTGTATCTGTAGCACTATTAGGAGGTTACAGTATGATGCGGTGTATCTGTAGCACTATTGGGATGTTACAGTATGAGGCGGTGTATCTGTAGCACTATTGGGATGTTACAGTATGATGCGGTGTATCTGTAGCACTATTGGGAGGTTACAGTAAGATGCGGTGTATCTGTAGCACTATTGGGAGGTTACAGTATGATGCGGTGTATCTGTAGCACTATTGGGAGGTTACAGTATGATGCGGTGTATCTGTAGCACTATTGGGAGGTTACAGTATGATGCGGTGTATCTGTAGCACTATTGGGAGGTTACAGTATGATGCAGGGGATCTGTAGCACTATTGGGAGGTTACAGTATGATGCAGGGGATCTGTAGCACTATTGGGAGGTTACAGTATGATGCGGTGTATCTGTAGCACTATTGGGAGGTTACAGTATGATGCGGTGTATCTGTAGCACTATTGGGATGTTACAGTATGATGCGGTGTATATGTAGCACTATTGGGAGGTTACAGTATGATGCGGTGTATCTGTAGCACTATTGGGAGGTTACAGTATGATGCGGTGTATCTGTAGCACTATTGGGATGTTACAGTATGATGCGGTGTATCTGTAGCACTATTGGGAGGTTACAGTATGATGCGGTGTATATGTAGCACTATTGGGATGTTACAGTATGATGCGGTGTATATGTAGCACTATTGGGAGGTTACAGTATGATGCGGTGTATCTGTAGCACTATTGGGATGTTACAGTATGATGCGGTGTATATGTAGCACTATTGGGAGGTTACAGTATGATGCGGTGTATCTGTAGCACTATTGGGATGTTACAGTATGATGCGGTGTATCTGTAGCACTATTGGGAGGTTACAGTAGGATGCGGTGTATCTGTAGCACTATTGGGATGTTACAGTATGATGCAGTGTATCTGTAGCACTATTGGGAGGTTACAGTATGATGCGGTGTATCTGTAGCACTATTGGGATGTTACAGTATGATGCGGTGTATCTGTAGCACTATTGGGATGTTACAGTATGATGCGGTGTATCTGTAGCACTATTGGGAGGTTACAGTATGATGCGGTGTATCTGTAGCACTATTGGGAGGTTACAGTATGATGCAGTGTATCTGTAGCACTATCGGGAGGTTACAGTATGATGCGGTGTATCTGTAGCACTATCGGGAGGTTACAGTAGGATGCGGTGTATCTGTAGCACTATCGGGATGTTACAGTATGATGCGGTGTATCTGCAGCACTATAGGGAGGTTACAGTATGATGCGGTGTATCTGTAGCACTATTGGGATGTTACAGTATGATGCGGTGTATCTGTAGCACTATTGGGATGTTACAGTATGATGCGGTGTATCTGTAGCACTATTGGGATGTTACAGTATGATGCGGTGTATCTGTAGCACTATTGGGAGGTTACAGTATGATGCGGTGTATCTGTAGCACTATTGGGAGGTTACAGTATGATGCGGTGTATCTGTAGCACTATTGGGATGTTACAGTATGATGCGGTGTATCTGTAGCACTATTGGGAGGTTACAGTATGATGCGGTGTATCTGTAGCACTATTGGGTGGTTACAGTATGATGCGGTGTATCTGTAGCACTATTGGGAGGTTACAGTATGATGCGGTGTATCTGTAGCACTATTGGGATGTTACAGTATGATGCGGTGTATCTGTAGCACTATTGGGAGGTTACAGTATGATGCGGTGTATCTGTAGCACTATTGGGATGTTACAGTAGGATGCGGTGTATCTGTAGCACTATTGGGATGTTACAGTATGATGCGGTGTATCTGTAGCACTATTGGGATGTTACAGTATGATGCGGTGTATCTGTAGCACTATTGGGAGGTTACAGTATGATGCGGTGTATCTGTAGCACTATTGGGATGTTACAGTAGGATGCGGTGTATCTGTAGCACTATTGGGATGTTACAGTATGATGCGGTGTATCTGTAGCACTATTGGGATGTTACAGTATGATGCGGTGTATATGTAGCACTATTGGGATGTTACAGTATGATGTGGTGTATCTGTAGCACTATTGGGAGGTTACAGTATGATGCGGTGTATCTGTAGCACTATTGGGAGGTTACAGTATGATGCGGTGTATCTGTAGCACTATTGGGATGTTACAGTATGATGCGGTGTATCTGTAGCACTATTGGGAGGTTACAGTATGAGGCGGTGTATCTGTAGCACTATTGGGAGGTTACAGTATGATGCAGTGTATCTGTAGCACTATTGGGAGGTTACAGTATGATGCGATGTATCTGTAGCACTATTGGGAGGTTACAGTATGATGCGGTGTATCTGTAGCACTATTGGGAGGTTACAGTATGATGCGGTGTATCTGTAGCACTATTGGGATGTTACAGTATGATGCGGTGTATCTGTAGCACTATTGGGAGGTTACAGTATGATGCGGTGTATCTGTAGCACTATTGGGATGTTACAGTATGAGGCGGTGTATCTGTAGCACTATTGGGAGGTTACAGTATGATGCGGTGTATCTGTAGCACTATTGGGATGTTACAGTATGAGGCGGTGTATCTGTAGCACTATTGGGAGGTTACAGTATGATGCGGTGTATCTGTAGCACTATTGGGAGGTTACAGTATGATGCGGTGTATCTGTAGCACTATTGGGAGGTTACAGTATGATGCGGTGTATCTGTAGCACTATTGGGAGGTTACAGTATGATGCAGTGTATCTGTAGCACTATTGGGAGGTTACAGTATGATGCAGTGTATCTGTAGCACTATTGGGAGGTTACAGTATGATGCGGTGTATCTGTAGCACTATTGGGAGGTTACAGTATGATGCGGTGTATCTGTAGCACTATTGGGATGTTACAGTATGATGCGGTGTATATGTAGCACTATTGGGAGGTTACAGTATGATGCGGTGTATCTGTAGCACTATTGGGATGTTACAGTATGATGCGGTGTATCTGTAGCACTATTGGGAGGTTACAGTATGATGCAGTGTATCTGTAGCACTATTGGGAGGTTACAGTATGATGCGGTGTATCTGTAGCACTATTGGGATGTTACAGTATGATGCGGTGTATATGTAGCACTATTGGGAGGTTACAGTATGATGCGGTGTATATGTAGCACTATTGGGAGGTTACAGTATGATGCGGTGTATCTGTAGCACTATTGGGAGGTTACAGTATGATGCGGTGTATCTGTAGCACTATTGGGATGTTACAGTATGATGCGGTGTATATGTAGCACTATTGGGAGGTTACAGTATGATGCGGTGTATCTGTAGCACTATTGGGAGGTTACAGTATGATGCGGTGTATCTGTAGCACTATTGGGAGGTTACAGTATGATGCGGTGTATCTGTAGCACTATTGGGAGGTTACAGTATGATGCGGTGTATCTGTAGCACTATTGGGAGGTTACAGTAGGATGCGGTGTATCTGTAGCACTATTGGGATGTTACAGTATGATGCGGTGTATCTGTAGCACTATTGGGAGGTTACAGTATGATGCGGTGTATCTGTAGCACTATTGGGAGGTTACAGTATGATGCGGTGTATCTGTAGCACTATTGGGAGGTTACAGTATGATGCGGTGTATCTGTAGCACTATTGGGAGGTTACAGTATGATGCGGTGTATCTGTAGCACTATTGGGATGTTACAGTATGATGCGGTGTATCTGTAGCACTATTGGGAGGTTACAGTATGATGCGGTGTATCTGTAGCACTATTGGGATGTTACAGTATGATGCAGTGTATCTGTAGCACTATTGGGAGGTTACAGTATGATGCGGTGTATCTGTAGCACTATTGGGATGTTACAGTATGATGCGGTGTATATGTAGCACTATTGGGAGGTTACAGTATGATGCAGTGTATCTGTAGCACTATTGGGAGGTTACAGTATGATGCGGTGTATCTGTAGCACTATTGGGAGGTTACAGTATGATGCGGTGTATCTGTAGCACTATTAGGAGGTTACAGTATGATGTGGTGTATCTGTAGCACTATTGGGATGTTACAGTATGATGCGGTGTATCTGTAGCACTATTGGGATGTTACAGTATGATGCGGTGTATCTGTAGCACTATTGGGAGGTTACAGTATGATGCGGTGTATCTGTAGCACTATTGGGATGTTACAGTATGATGCGGTGTATCTGTAGCACTATTAGGAGGTTACAGTAAGATGCGGTGTATCTGTAGCACTATTGGGATGTTACAGTATGATGCGGTGTATCTGTAGCACTATTGGGATGTTACAGTATGATGCGGTGTATCTGTAGCACTATTGGGAGGTTACAGTATGATGCGGTGTATCTGTAGCACTATTGGGATGTTACAGTATGATGCGGTGTATCTGTAGCACTATTGGGAGGTTACAGTATGATGCAGTGTATCTGTAGCACTATTGGGATGTTACAGTATGATGCGGTGTATCTGTAGCACTATTGGGAGGTTACAGTATGATGCGGTGTATCTGTAGCACTATTGGGATGTTACAGTATGATGCGGTGTATCTGTAGCACTATTGGGAGGTTACAGTATGATGCAGTGTATCTGTAGCACTATTGGGATGTTACAGTATGATGCGGTGTATCTGTAGCACTATTGGGAGGTTACAGTATGATGCGGTGTATCTGTAGCACTATTAGGAGGTTACAGTATGATGCGGTGTATCTGTAGCACCATTGGGATGTTACAGTATGATGCGGTGTATCTGTAGCACTATCGGGATGTTACACTATGCTGCAGTCATGGAGCGGAGAGCAGACAGATGTTAGGGCCCCCTGGAGGGTCCGGACAGAGATGAATGAGCTCATGCCTCAGTCAGCTCCACAATGTTTATCAGCATAATGTAGAGGGCGATTTACTTGCACAGGACTGAGCCCCAAGAGAGTCTGGAGTCTTAAAATAGCAGCCGGGACGTATTCTCAGAATGTCGCCGCTTTGTTTGTGTGTGTGGATGTATGGGAAATACCTGGCACGGGATCTTCCATACTGCGCCATGACCTCAGGAGTGTATAGTAGATCTCACTGACAAGTTGTATCCTGACTACGACTACAACTTTAAGCAATCCTGTGCGCTGCAATGTCCTAGCAACCCACTACTCTGCGCTCCTCGACGCTCATATCCATGCTGCCTTCAGCTGGTATTGGGGGGGTTCACTATTGAAAGGATCTGCAGCTGGAGGGGCTCATGTCTGGAGCTGGAGGGGCTCATGTCTGGAGCTGGAGGAGCTCATGTCTGGAGCTGGAGGGGCTCATGTCTGGAGCTGGAGGGGCTCATGTCTGGAGCTGGAGGGGCTCATGTCTGGAGCTGGAGGGGCTCATGTCTGCAGCTGGAGGGGCTCATGTCTGGAGCTGGAGGGGCTCATGTCTGGAGCTGGAGGGCTCATGTCTGGAGCTGGAGGGGCTCATGTCTGCAGCTGGAGGAGCTCATGTCTGGAGCTGGAGGAGCTCATGTCTGGAGCTGGAGGGCTCATGTCTGGAGCTGGAGGGGCTCATGTCTGGAGCTGGAGGGGCTCATGTCTGGAGCTGGAGGGGCTCATGTTTGCAGCTGGAGGGGCTCATGTCTGGAGCTGGAGGGGCTCATGTCTGCAGCTGGAGGGGCTCATGTCTGGAGCTGGAGGAGCTCATGTCTGGAGCTGGAGGGGCTCATGTCTGGAGCTGGAGGGCTCATGTCTGGAGCTGGAAGGGCTCATGTCTGGAGCTGGAGGGGCTCATGTCTGGAGCTGGAGGGGCTCATGTCTGGAGCTGGATGGGCTTATGTCTGCAGCTGGAGGGCTCATGTCTGGAGCTGGAAGGGCTCATGTCTGGAGCTGGAGGAGCTCATGTCTGGAGCTGGAAGGGCTCATGTCTGGAGCTGGAGGGGCTCATGTCTGGAGCTGGAGGGGCTCATGTCTGGAGCTGGAGGGCTCATGTCTGGAGCTGGAAGGGCTCATGTCTGGAGCTGGAGGGGCTCATGTCTGGAGCTGGAGGGGCTCATGTCTGGAGCTGGATGGGCTTATGTCTGCAGCTGGAGGGGCTCATGTCTGGAGCTGGAGGGGCTCATGTCTGCAGCTGGAGGGGCTCATGTCTGGAGCTGGAGGAGCTCATGTCTGGAGCTGGAGGGGCTCATGTCTGGAGCTGGAGGGGCTCATGTCTGGAGCTGGAGGAGCTCATGTCTGGAGCTGGAGGGGCTCATGTCTGGAGCTGGAGGGGCTCATGTCTGGAGCTGGAGGGGCTCATGTCTGGAGCTGGAGGGGCTCATGTCTGCAGCTGGAGGGGCTCATGTCTGGAGCTGGAGGAGCTCATGTCTGGAGCTGGAGGGCTCATGTCTGAAGCTGGAGGGGCTCATGTCTGGAGCTGGAGGAGCTCATGTCTGGAGCTGGAGGGGCTCATGTTTGGAGCTGGAGGGGCTCATGTTTGGAGCTGGAGGAGCTCATGTCTGGAGCTGGAGGGGCTCATGTTTGGAGCTGGAGGGGCTCATGTTTGGAGCTGGAGGAGCTCATGTCTGGAGCTGGAGGGGCTCATGTCTGGAGCTGGAAGGGCTCATGTCTGGAGCTGGAGGAGCTCATGTCTGGAGCTGGAGGGCTCATCTCTGGAGCTGGAGGGGCACATGTCTGGAGCTGGAGGGGCTCATGTCTGGAGCTGGAGGGCTCATGTCTGGAGCTGGAGGGCTCATGTCTGGAGCTGGAGGGGCTCATGTCTGGAGCTGGAGGGGCTCATGTCTGGAGCTGGATGGGCTCATGTCTGGAGCTGGAGGAGCTCATGTCTGGAGCTGGAGGGGCTCATGTTTGGAGCTGGAGGGGCTCATGTTTGGAGCTGGAGGAGCTCATGTCTGGAGCTGGAGGGGCTCATGTCTGGAGCTGGAAGGGCTCATGTCTGGAGCTGGAGGAGCTCATGTCTGGAGCTGGAGGGCTCATCTCTGGAGCTGGAGGGGCACATGTCTGGAGCTGGAGGGGCTCATGTCTGGAGCTGGAGGGCTCATGTCTGGAGCTGGAGGGCTCATGTCTGGAGCTGGAGGGGCTCATGTCTGGAGCTGGAGGGGCTCATGTCTGGAGCTGGATGGGCTCATGTCTGGAGCTGGAGGGGCTCATGTCTGGAGCTGGAGGGGCTCATGTCTGGAGCTGGATGGGCTCATGTCTGGAGCTGGATGGGCTCATGTCTGGAGCTGGAGGGGCTCATGTCTGGAGCTGGAGGGCTCATGTCTGGAGCTGGATGGGCTCATGTCTGGAGCTGGAGGGGCTCATGTCTGGAGCTGGAGGGGCTCATGTCTGGAGCTGGAGGGGCTCATGTCTGGAGCTGGAGGGCTCATGTCTGGAGCTGGAGGGGCTCATGTCTGCAGCTGGAGGAGCTCATGTCTGGAGCTGGAGGAGCTCATGTCTGGAGCTGGAGGGCTCATGTCTGGAGCTGGAGGGGCTCATGTCTGGAGCTGGAGGGGCTCATGTCTGGAGCTGGAGGGGCTCATGTTTGCAGCTGGAGGGGCTCATGTCTGGAGCTGGAGGGGCTCATGTCTGCAGCTGGAGGGGCTCATGTCTGGAGCTGGAGGAGCTCATGTCTGGAGCTGGAGGGGCTCATGTCTGGAGCTGGAGGGCTCATGTCTGGAGCTGGAAGGGCTCATGTCTGGAGCTGGAGGGGCTCATGTCTGGAGCTGGAGGGGCTCATGTCTGGAGCTGGATGGGCTTATGTCTGCAGCTGGAGGGCTCATGTCTGGAGCTGGAAGGGCTCATGTCTGGAGCTGGAGGAGCTCATGTCTGGAGCTGGAAGGGCTCATGTCTGGAGCTGGAGGGGCTCATGTCTGGAGCTGGAGGGGCTCATGTCTGGAGCTGGAGGGCTCATGTCTGGAGCTGGAAGGGCTCATGTCTGGAGCTGGAGGGGCTCATGTCTGGAGCTGGAGGGGCTCATGTCTGGAGCTGGATGGGCTTATGTCTGCAGCTGGAGGGGCTCATGTCTGGAGCTGGAGGGGCTCATGTCTGCAGCTGGAGGGGCTCATGTCTGGAGCTGGAGGAGCTCATGTCTGGAGCTGGAGGGGCTCATGTCTGGAGCTGGAGGGGCTCATGTCTGGAGCTGGAGGGGCTCATGTCTGGAGCTGGAGGAGCTCATGTCTGGAGCTGGAGGGGCTCATGTCTGGAGCTGGAGGGGCTCATGTCTGGAGCTGGAGGGGCTCATGTCTGGAGCTGGAGGGGCTCATGTCTGCAGCTGGAGGGGCTCATGTCTGGAGCTGGAGGAGCTCATGTCTGGAGCTGGAGGGCTCATGTCTGAAGCTGGAGGGGCTCATGTCTGGAGCTGGAGGAGCTCATGTCTGGAGCTGGAGGGGCTCATGTTTGGAGCTGGAGGGGCTCATGTTTGGAGCTGGAGGAGCTCATGTCTGGAGCTGGAGGGGCTCATGTTTGGAGCTGGAGGGGCTCATGTTTGGAGCTGGAGGAGCTCATGTCTGGAGCTGGAGGGGCTCATGTCTGGAGCTGGAAGGGCTCATGTCTGGAGCTGGAGGAGCTCATGTCTGGAGCTGGAGGGCTCATCTCTGGAGCTGGAGGGGCACATGTCTGGAGCTGGAGGGGCTCATGTCTGGAGCTGGAGGGCTCATGTCTGGAGCTGGAGGGCTCATGTCTGGAGCTGGAGGGCTCATGTCTGGAGCTGGAGGGGCTCATGTCTGGAGCTGGAGGGGCTCATGTCTGGAGCTGGATGGGCTCATGTCTGGAGCTGGAGGAGCTCATGTCTGGAGCTGGAGGGGCTCATGTTTGGAGCTGGAGGGGCTCATGTTTGGAGCTGGAGGAGCTCATGTCTGGAGCTGGAGGGGCTCATGTCTGGAGCTGGAAGGGCTCATGTCTGGAGCTGGAGGAGCTCATGTCTGGAGCTGGAGGGCTCATCTCTGGAGCTGGAGGGGCACATGTCTGGAGCTGGAGGGGCTCATGTCTGGAGCTGGAGGGCTCATGTCTGGAGCTGGAGGGCTCATGTCTGGAGCTGGAGGGGCTCATGTCTGGAGCTGGAGGGGCTCATGTCTGGAGCTGGATGGGCTCATGTCTGGAGCTGGAGGGGCTCATGTCTGGAGCTGGAGGGGCTCATGTCTGGAGCTGGATGGGCTCATGTCTGGAGCTGGATGGGCTCATGTCTGGAGCTGGAGGGGCTCATGTCTGCAGCTGGAGGGGCTCATGTCTGGAGCTGGATGGGCTCATGTCTGGAGCTGGAGGGGCTCATGTCTGGAGCTGGAGGGGCTCATGTCTGGAGCTGGATGGGCTCATGTCTGGAGCTGGAGGAGCTCATGTCTGGAGCTGGAGGGCTCATCTCTGGAGCTGGAGGGGCTCATGTCTGCAGCTGGAGGGGCTCATGTCTGGAGCTGGAGGGGCTCATGTCTGGAGCTGGAGGGGCACATGTCTGGAGCTGGAGGGGCTCATGTCTGGAGCTGGAGGGGCTCATGTCTGCAGCTGGAGGGGCTCATGTTTGGAGCTGGAGGGCTCATGTCTGCAGCTGGAGGGGCTCATGTCTGGAGCTGGAGGAGCTCATGTCTGGAGCTGGAGGAGCTCATGTCTGGAGCTGGAAGGGCTCATGTCTGGAGCTGGAGGGGCTCATGTCTGGAGCTGGAGGGGCTCATGTCTGGAGCTGGAGGGGCTCATGTCTGCAGCTGGAGGGGCTCATGTCTGGAGCTGGAGGAGCTCATGTCTGGAGCTGGAGGGGCTCATGTCTGGAGCTGGAGGGGCTCATGTCTGGAGCTGGAGGGGCTCATGTCTGGAGCTGGAGGAGCTCATGTCTGGAGCTGGAGGGGCTCATGTCTGGAGCTGGAGGGGCTCATGTCTGGAGCTGGAGGGGCTCATGTCTGGAGCTGGAGGGGCTCATGTCTGCAGCTGGAGGGGCTCATGTCTGGAGCTGGAGGAGCTCATGTCTGGAGCTGGAGGGCTCATGTCTGAAGCTGGAGGGGCTCATGTCTGGAGCTGGAGGAGCTCATGTCTGGAGCTGGAGGGGCTCATGTTTGGAGCTGGAGGGGCTCATGTTTGGAGCTGGAGGAGCTCATGTCTGGAGCTGGAGGGGCTCATGTTTGGAGCTGGAGGGGCTCATGTTTGGAGCTGGAGGAGCTCATGTCTGGAGCTGGAGGGGCTCATGTCTGGAGCTGGAAGGGCTCATGTCTGGAGCTGGAGGAGCTCATGTCTGGAGCTGGAGGGCTCATCTCTGGAGCTGGAGGGGCACATGTCTGGAGCTGGAGGGGCTCATGTCTGGAGCTGGAGGGCTCATGTCTGGAGCTGGAGGGCTCATGTCTGGAGCTGGAGGGGCTCATGTCTGGAGCTGGAGGGGCTCATGTCTGGAGCTGGATGGGCTCATGTCTGGAGCTGGAGGAGCTCATGTCTGGAGCTGGAGGGGCTCATGTTTGGAGCTGGAGGGGCTCATGTTTGGAGCTGGAGGAGCTCATGTCTGGAGCTGGAGGGGCTCATGTCTGGAGCTGGAAGGGCTCATGTCTGGAGCTGGAGGAGCTCATGTCTGGAGCTGGAGGGCTCATCTCTGGAGCTGGAGGGGCACATGTCTGGAGCTGGAGGGGCTCATGTCTGGAGCTGGAGGGCTCATGTCTGGAGCTGGAGGGCTCATGTCTGGAGCTGGAGGGGCTCATGTCTGGAGCTGGAGGGGCTCATGTCTGGAGCTGGATGGGCTCATGTCTGGAGCTGGAGGGGCTCATGTCTGGAGCTGGAGGGGCTCATGTCTGGAGCTGGATGGGCTCATGTCTGGAGCTGGATGGGCTCATGTCTGGAGCTGGAGGGGCTCATGTCTGCAGCTGGAGGGGCTCATGTCTGGAGCTGGATGGGCTCATGTCTGGAGCTGGAGGGGCTCATGTCTGGAGCTGGAGGGGCTCATGTCTGGAGCTGGATGGGCTCATGTCTGGAGCTGGAGGAGCTCATGTCTGGAGCTGGAGGGCTCATCTCTGGAGCTGGAGGGGCTCATGTCTGCAGCTGGAGGGGCTCATGTCTGGAGCTGGAGGGGCTCATGTCTGGAGCTGGAGGAGCTCATGTCTGGAGCTGGAGGGGCTCATGTCTGGAGCTGGAGGGGCTCATGTCTGGAGCTGGAGGGGCTCATGTCTGGAGCTGGAGGGCTCATGTCTGGAGCTGGAGGGCTCATGTCTGGAGCTGGAGGGGCTCATGTTTGGAGCTGGAGGAGCTCATGTCTGGAGCTGGAGGGGCTCATGTCTGGAGCTGGAGGAGCTCATGTCTGGAGCTGGAGGGGCACATGTCTGGAGCTAGAGGGGCTCATGTCTGGAGCTGGAGGGGCTCATGTCTGGAGCTGGAGGGGCTCATGTCTGGAGCTGGAGGGGCTCATGTCTGGAGCTGGAGGGGCTCATGTCTGCAGCTGGAGGGGCTCATGTCTGGAGCTGGAGGAGCTCATGTCTGGAGCTGGAGGGGCTCATGTCTGGAGCTGGAGGGCTCATGTCTGGAGCTGGAGGGGCACATGTTTGGAGCTGGAGGGGCTCATGTCTGGAGCTGGAGGGGCTCATGTTTGGAGCTGGAGGGCTCATGTCTGGAGCTGGAGGGGCACATGTTTGGAGCTGGAGGGGCTCATGTCTGGAGCTGGAGGGGCTCATGTTTGGAGCTGGAGGAGCTCATGTCTGGAGCTGGAGGGCTCATGTCTGGAGCTGGAGGGGCTCATGTCTGGAGCTGGAGGGGCTCATGTCTGGAGCTGGAGGAGCTCATGTCTGGAGCTGGAGGGGCTCATGTTTGGAGCTGGAGGAGCTCATGTCTGGAGCTGGAGGGCTCATGTCTGGAGCTGGAGGGGCTCATGTCTGGAGCTGGAGGGGCTCATGTCTGGAGCTGGAAGGGCTCATGTCTGGAGCTGGAGGGGCTCATGTTTGGAGCTGGAGGGGCTCATGTCTGGAGCTGGAAGGGCTCATGTCTGGAGCTGGAAGGGCTCATGTCTGGAGCTGGAGGGGCTCATGTTTGGAGCTGGAGGGGCTCATGTCTGGAGCTGGAAGGGCTCATGTCTGGAGCTGGAGGGGCTCATGTTTGGAGCTGGAGGGGCTCATGTCTGGAGCTGGAGGGCTCATGTCTGGAGCTGGAGGGGCTCATGTTTGGAGCTGGAGGGCTCATGTCTGGAGCTGGAGGGGCACATGTTTGGAGCTGGAGGGGCTCATGTCTGGAGCTGGAGGGGCTCATGTTTGGAGCTGGAGGAGCTCATGTCTGGAGCTGGAGGGCTCATGTCTGGAGCTGGAGGGGCTCATGTCTGGAGCTGGAGGGGCTCATGTCTGGAGCTGGAGGAGCTCATGTCTGGAGCTGGAGGGGCTCATGTTTGGAGCTGGAGGAGCTCATGTCTGGAGCTGGAGGGCTCATGTCTGGAGCTGGAGGGGCTCATGTCTGGAGCTGGAGGGGCTCATGTCTGGAGCTGGAAGGGCTCATGTCTGGAGCTGGAGGGGCTCATGTTTGGAGCTGGAGGGGCTCATGTCTGGAGCTGGAAGGGCTCATGTCTGGAGCTGGAAGGGCTCATGTCTGGAGCTGGAGGGGCTCATGTTTGGAGCTGGAGGGGCTCATGTCTGGAGCTGGAAGGGCTCATGTCTGGAGCTGGAGGGGCTCATGTTTGGAGCTGGAGGGGCTCATGTCTGGAGCTGGAGGGCTCATGTCTGGAGCTGGAGGGCTCATGTCTGGAGCTGCCAAGAGGCTGGAAAGTTTCTGAAAGGAGGTTATATAACGCTCCCCTTATCCTTTACCCATCAATTCTAATACCCCTATTCTTGGTCTCACCAGCTATAATGTCCCCTCTTCTCACAGCCCCCAGTTATTATACCCCCTCTTCTCACAGCCCCCAGTTATTATACCCCCTCTTCTCACAGCCCCCAGTTATTATACCCCCTCTTCTCACAGCCCCCAGTTATTATACCCCTCTTCTCACAGCCCCCAGTTATTATACCCCTCTTCTCACAGCCCCCAGTTATTATACCCCCTCTTCTCACAGCCCCCAGTTATTATACCCCTCTTCTCACAGCCCCCCAGTTATCATACCCCGTCTTCTCACAGCCCCCAGTTATTATACCCCCTCTTCTCACAGCCCCCCAGTTATCATACCCCGTCTTCTCACAGCCCCCAGTTATTATACCCCTCTTCTCACAGCCCCCAGTTATTATACCCCCTCTTCTCACGGCCCCCAGTTATTATACCCCCTCTTCTCACAGCCCCCAGTTATTATACCCCTCTTCTCACAGCCCCCAGTTATTATACCCCCTCTTCTCACAGCCCCCAGTTATTATACCCCCTCTTCTCACAGCCCCCAGTTATTATACCCCCTCTTCTCACAGCCCCCAGTTATTATACCCCCTCTTCTCACAGCCCCCAGTTATTATACCCCCTCTTCTCACAGCCCCCAGTTATTATACCCCTCTTCTCACAGCCCCCAGTTATTATACCCCCTCTTCTCACAGCCTCCAGTTATTATACCCCCTCTTCTAACAGCCCCCCAGTTATTATACCCCCTCTTCTCACAGCCCCCCAGTTATTATACCCCCTCTTCTCACAGCCCCCAGTTATTATACCCCCTCTTCTCACAGCCCCCAGTTATTATACCCCCTCTTCTCACAGCCCCCAGTTATTATACCCCCTCTTCTCATAGCCCCCCAGTTATCATACCCCGTCTTCTCACAGCCCCCAGTTATTATACCCCTCTTCTCACAGCCCCCAGTTATTATACCCCCTCTTCTCACAGCCCCCAGTTATTATACCCCCTCTTCTCACAGCCCCCCAGTTATTATACCCCTCTTCTCACAGCCCCCAGTTATTATACCCCCTCTTCTCACAGCCCCCAGTTATTATACCCCCTCTTCTCACAGCCCCCAGTTATTATACCCCCTCTTCTCACAGCCCCCCAGTTATCATACCCCGTCTTCTCACAGCCCCCAGTTATTATACCCCCTCTTCTCACAGCCCCCAGTTATTATACCCCCTCTTCTCACAGCCCCCAGTTATTATACCCCCTCTTCTCACAGCCCCGTTATTATACCCCTCTTCTCACAGCCCCCAGTTATTATATCCCCTCTTCTCACAGCCCCCAGTTATTATACCCCCTCTTCTAACAGCCCCCCAGTTATTATACCCCCTCTTCTCACAGCCCACCAGTTATTATACCCCCTCTTCTCGCAGCCCCCAGTTATTATACCCCCTCTTCTCACAGCCCCCAGTTATTATACCCCCTCTTCTCACAGCCCCCAGTTATTATACCCCCTCTTCTCACAGCCCCCCAGTTATCATACCCCCTCTTCTCACAGCCCCCAGTTATTATACCCCCTCTTCTCACAGCCCCCAGTTATTATACCCCCTCTTCTCACAGCCCCCAGTTATTATACCCCTCTTCTCACAGCCCCCAGTTATATACCCCTCTTCTCACAGCCCCCCAGTTATTATACCCCCTCTTCTCACAGCCCCCAGTTATTATACCCCCTCTTCTCACAGCCCCCAGTTATTATACCCCCTCTTCTCACAGCCCCCAGTTATTATACCCCCTCTTCTCACAGCCCCCCAGTTATCATACCCCGTCTTCTCACAGCCCCCAGTTATTATACCCCCTCTTCTCACAGCCCCCAGTTATTATACCCCCTCTTCTCACAGCCCCCCAGTTATTATACCCCTCTTCTCACAGCCCCCAGTTATTATACCCCCTCTTCTCACAGCCCCCCAGTTATCATACCCCTCTTCTCACAGCCCCCAGTTATTATATCCCCTCTTCTCACAGCCCCCAGTTATTATACCCCCTCTTCTAACAGCCCCCCAGTTATTATACCCCCTCTTCTCACAGCCCACCAGTTATTAAACCCCCTCTTCTCGCAGCCCCCAGTTATTATACCCCCTCTTCTCACAGCCCCCAGTTATTATACCCCCTCTTCTCACAGCCCCCAGTTATTATACCCCCTCTTCTCACAGCCCCCAGTTATTATACCCCCTCTTCTCACAGCCCCCCAGTTATCATACCCCGTCTTCTCACAGCCCCCAGTTATTATACCCCCTCTTCTCACAGCCCCCAGTTATTATACCCCCTCTTCTCACAGCCCCCAGTTATTATACCCCTCTTCTCACAGCCCCCAGTTATATACCCCTCTTCTCACAGCCCCCCAGTTATTATACCCCCTCTTCTCACAGCCCCCAGTTATTATACCCCCTCTTCTCACAGCCCCCAGTTATTATACCCCCTCTTCTCACAGCCCCCAGTTATTATACCCCTCTTCTCACAGCCCCCCAGTTATTATACCCCCTCTTCTCACAGCCCCCAGTTATTATACCCCCTCTTCTCACAGCCCCCCAGTTATTATACCCCCTCTTCTCGCAGCCCCCAGTTATTATACCCCCTCTTCTCACAGCCCCCAGTTATTATACCCCCTCTTCTCACAGCCCCCAGTTATTATACCCCCTCTTCTCACAGCCCCCCAGTTATCATACCCCGTCTTCTCACAGCCCCCAGTTATTATACCCCCTCTTCTCACAGCCCCCCAGTTATCATACCCCGTCTTCTCACAGCCCCCAGTTATTATACCCCTCTTCTCACAGCCCCCAGTTATTATACCCCTCTTCTCACAGCCCCCAGTTATATACCCCTCTTCTCACAGCCCCCCAGTTATTATACCCCCTCTTCTCACAGCCCCCCAGTTATTATACCCCCTCTTCTCACAGCCCCCAGTTATTATACCCCCTCTTCTCACAGCCCCCAGTTATTATACCCCTCTTCTCACAGCCCCCCAGTTATTATACCCCCTCTTCTCACAGCCCCCAGGTGCGGCGGCCTGGTCCATGACGCAGGAGAGGGCTCAGTGTGCAGCTATTACCTTGTATTATCCTCTGGCTATGAGCCGGCAGCCGCAGTATCTGTCACTCTTATACCTAGCAGCAAACACAACACAGTATTATGACAAAAAATCTGATCTACGTCCCCTCACACATCAACAAGTACCTGCGTATAAGCCCCAGTTTATATACGGCGTGTTGTGACCACCCACACTGCGCACGGCGGTGTTATCCTTACAAGTAAACCCAGGCGACATACACGTCCGACCGACTCCACCCTAACACAAATATTTGCTAAAAAGGAGAATTTCCTAAAGAGACGCAAGTGTATATATCTGCCAGATACACCAGCACGGTCACCGGGTGCAAGGGGGTCAGTGCACAATCATCATCATATAGACGACAATCATCCAGGATTTTATATCAATGTATCCTGAGCCACAACAGCATTATTATTTATATGTGGGGGCACAGTGTGGTCAGTTGTGGTGTGAGGGGTATATATGATATATGTGGGGGCACAGTGTGGTCAGTTGTGGTGTGAGGGGTATATATGATATAAGTGGGGTACAGTGTGGACAGTTGTGGTGTGAGGGTTATATATGATAAATGTGGGGTACAGTGTGGTCAGTTGTGGTGTGAGGGGTATATATGATATATGTAGGGTCATGGTGTGGTCAGTTGTGGTGTGAGGGGTATATATGATATATGTGGGGGCACAGTGTGGTCAGTTGTGGTGTGAGGGTACATATGATATATGTGGGGGCACAGTGTGGTCAGTTGTGGTGTGAGGGGTATATATGATATATGTAGGGTCATGGTGTGGTCAGTTGTGGTGTGAGGGGTATATATGATATATGTGGGGACACGGTGTGGTCAGTTTTGGTGTGAGGGGTATATATGATATATGTGGGGTACTGTGTGGTCAGTTGTAATGTGAGGGGTATATATGATATATGTAGGGTCATGGTGTAGTCAGTTGTGGTGTGAGGGGTATATTTGATATATGTGGGGGCACAGTGTGGTCAGGTGTGGTGTGAGGGGTATATATGATATATGTGGGGGCACAGTGTGATCAGTTGTGGTGTGAGGGGTATATATGATATATGTGGGAGCACAGTGAGGTCAGTTGTGGTGTGAGGGGTATATATGATATATGTGGGGGCACAGTGTGGTCAGTTGTGGTGTGAGGGGTATATATGATATATGTGGGGGCACAGTGTGGTCAGTTGTGGTGTGAGGGTATATATGATATATGTGGGGGCACAGTGTGGTCAGTTGTGATGTGAGGGGTAAATATGATATATGTAGGGTCATGGTGTGGTCAGTTGTGGTGTGAGGGGTACATATGATATATGTGGGAGCACAGTTTGGTCAGTTGTGGTGTGAGGGGTATATATGATATATGTGGAGGCACAGTGTGGTCAGTTGTGGTGTGAGGGGTATATATGATATGTGGGGGCACAGTGTGGTCAGTTGTGGTGTGAGGGGTATACATGATATATGTGGGGGCACAGTGTGGTCAGTTGTGGCGCGAGGGGTATATATGATATGTGGGGGCACAGTGTGGTCAGTTGTGGTGTGAGGGGTATGTATGATATATGTAGGCGCGCAGTGTGGTCAGTTGTGGCGCGAGGGGTATATATGATATATGTGGGGGCACAGTGTGGTCAGTTTTGGCGTGAGGGTGTATATGATATATGTGGGGGCACAGTGTGGTCAGTTGTGGTGTGATGGGTATATATGATATATGTGGGGGCACAGTGTGGTCAGTTGTGGTGTGAGGGGTATATATGATACATGTGGGGGGGCACAGTGTGGTCAGTTGTGGTGTGATGGGTATATATGATATATGTGGGGGCACAGTGTGGTCAGTTGTGATGTGAGGGGTATATATGATATGTGGGGGGCACAGTGTGGTCAGTTGTGGTGTGAGGGGTATATATGATATATGTGGGGGCACATTGTGATCAGTTGTGGTGTGAGGAGTATATATGATATATGTGGAGGCACAGTGTGGTCAGTTGTGGTGTGAGGGGTATATATGATATGTGGGGGCACAGTGTGGTCAGTTGTGGTGTGAGGGGTATACATGATATATGTGGGGGCACAGTGTGGTCAGTTGTGGCGTGAGGGTGTATATGATATATGTGGGGGCACAGTGTGGTCAGTTGTGGTGTGATGGCTATATATGATATATGTGGGGGCACAGTGTGGTCAGTTGTGGTGTGAGGGGTATATATGATACATGTGGGGGGCACAGTGTGGTCAGTTGTGGTGTGAGGGGTATATATGATATGTGGGGGGCACAGTGTGGTCAGTTGTGCTGTGGGGGGCATATATGATATATGTGGGGGCACAGTGTGATCAGTTGTGGTGTGAGGAGTATATATGATATATGTGGGGGCACAGTGTGGTCAGGTGTGGTGTGAGGGGTATATATGATATATGTGGGGGCACAGTGTGGTCAGTTGTGGTGTGAGGGGTATATATGATATATGTGGGGGCACAGTGTGATCAGTTGTGGTGTGAGGGGTATATATGGTATATGTGGGGGCACAGTGTGGTCAGTTGTGGTGTGAGGGTATATATGATATGTGGGGGCACAGTGTGGTCAGTTGTGATGTGAGGCGTATATATGATATATGTAGGGTCATGGTGTAGTCATTTGTGGTGTCAGGGGTATATATGATATATGTGGGGGCACAGTGTGGTCAGTTGTGGTGTGAGGGTATATTTGATATATGTGGGGGCACAGTGTGGTCAGTTGTGATGTGAGGGGTAAATATGATATATGTAGGGTCATGGTGTGGTCAGTTGTGGTGTGAGGGTACATATGATATATGTGGGGGCACAGTGTGGTTAGTTGTGGTGTGAGGGGTATATATGACATATGTGGAGGCAGAGTGTGGTCAGTTGTGGTGTGAGGGGTATATATGATATGTGGGGGCACAGTGTGGTCAGTTGTGGTGTGAGGGGTACATATGATATATGTCGGGGCACAGTGTGGTCAGTTGGGGTGTGAGGGGTATATATGATATATGTGGGGGCACAGTGTGGTCAGTTGTGGTGTGAGGGTATATATGATATATGTGGGGGCACAGTGTGGTCAGTTGTGGTGTGAGGGGTAGATATGATATATGTGGGGGCACAGTGTGGTCAGTTGTGGTGTGAGGGGTATATATGATATATGTGGGGGCACAGTGTGATCAGTTGTGGTGTGAGGGGTATATATGATATATGTGGGGGCACAGTGTGGTCAGTTGTGGTGTGAGGGGTATATATGATATATGTGGGGGCACAGTGTGGTCAGGTGAGGAGTGAGGGTGTATATGATATACCTGGGGGCACAGTGTGGTCAGTTGTGGTGTGAGGGGTATATAAGATATATGTGGGGGCACAGTGTGGTCAGTTGTGGTGTGAGGGGTATATATGATACATGTGGGGGGCACAGTGTGGTCAGTTGTGGTGTGATGGGTATATATGATATATGTGGGGGCACAGTGTGGTCAGTTGTGATGTGAGGGGTATATATGATATGTGGGGGGCACAGTGTGGTCAGTTGTGGTGTGAGGGGTATATATGATATATGTGGGGGCACAGTGTGATCAGTTGTGGTGTGAGGAGTATATATGATATATGTGGGGGCACAGTGTGGTCAGTTGGGGTGTGAGGGGTATATATGATATATGTGGGGGCACAGTGTGGTCAGTTGTGGTGTGAGGGGTATATATGATATATGTGGGGGCACAGTGTGATCAGTTGTGGTGTGAGGGGTATACATGATATATGTGGGGGCACAGTGTGGTCAGTTGTGGTTTGAGGGTATGTATGATATATGTGGGGGCACAGTGTGGTCAGTTGTGATGTGAGGGGTATATATGATATATGTAGGGTCATGGTGTAGTCAGTTGTGGTGTGAGGGGTATATATGATATATGTGGGGGCACAGTGTGGTCAGTTGTGTGAGGGTATATATGATATATGTGGGGGCACAGTGTGGTCAGTTGTGATGTGAGGGGTATATATGATATATGTGGGGGCACAGTGTGTGCAGTTGTGGTGTGAGGGTATATATGATATATGTGGGGGCACAGTGTGGTCAGTTGTGATGTGAGGGGTAAATATGATATATGTAGGGTCACGGTGTGGTCAGTTGTGGTGTGAGGGTACATATGATATATGTGGGGGCACAGTGTGGTCAGTTGTGGTGTGAGGGGTATATATGATATATGTGGAGGCAGAGTGTGGTCAGTTGTGGTGTGAGGGGTATATATGATATGTGGGGGCACAGTGTGGTCAGTTGTGGTGTGAGGGGTATATATGATATATGTGGGGGCACAGTGTGGTCAGTTGTGGTGTGAGGGGTATATATGATATATGTGGGGGCACAGTGTGGTCAGTTGTGGTGTGAGGGTATATATGATATATGTGGGGGCACAGTGTGGTCAGTTGTGGTGTGATGGGTATATATGATATATGTGGGGGCACAGTGTGGTCAGTTGTGGTGTGAGGGGTATATATGATACATGTGGGGGCACAGTGTGGTCATTTGTGGTGTGATGGGTATATATGATATATGTGGGGGCACAGTGTGGTCAGTTGTGATGTGAGGGGTATATATGATATATGTGGGGGCACAGTATGGTCAGTTGTGGTGTGAGGGGTATATATGATATATGTGGAGGCACATTGTGGTCAGTTGTGATGTGAGGGGTATATATGATATATGTAGGGTCATGGTGTGGTCAGTTGTGGTGTGAGGGGTATATGTGATATATGTGGGAGCACAGTGTGGTCAGTTGTGCTGTGAGTGGTATATATGATATATGTGGGGGCACAGTGTGGTCAGTTGTGGTGTGAGGGGTATATATGATATATGTGGAGGCACAGTGTGGTCAGTTGTGGTGTGAGAGGTATATATGATATATGTTGGGGCACAGTGTGATCAGTTGTGGTGTGAGGGGTATACATGATATAAGTGGGGGCACAGTGTGGTCAGTTGTGGTGTGAGGGTATGTATGATATATGTGGGGGCACAGTGTGGTCAGTTGTGATGTGAGGGGTATATATGATATATGGAGGGTCATGGTGTAGTCAGTTGTGGTGTGAGGGGTATATATGATATATGTGGGGGCACAGTGTGGTCAGTTGTGTGAGGGTATATATGATATATGTGGGGGCACAGTGTGGTCAGTTGTGATGTGAGGGGTATATATGATATATGTGGGGGCACAGTGTGGTCAGTTGTGCTGTGAGGGTATATATGATATATGTGGGGGCACAGTGTGGTCAGTTGTGATGTGAGGGGTAAATATGATATATGTAGGGTCATGGTGTGGTCAGTTGTGGTGTGAGGGTACATATGATATATGTGGGGGCACAGTGTGGTCAGTTGTGGTGTGAGGGGTATATATGATATATGTGGGGGCACAGTGTGGTCAGTTGTGGTGTGAGGGGTATATATGATATATGTGGGGGCACAGTGTGGTCAGTTGTGGTGTGAGGGGTATATATGATATATGTGGGGGCACAGTGTGGTCAGTTGTGGTGTGAGGGGTATATATGATATATGTGGGGGCACAATGTGATCAGTTGTGGTGTGAGGGGTATATATGATATGTGGGGGCACAGTGTGGTCAGTTGTGGTGTGAGGGGTATATATGATACATGTGGGGGCACAGTGTGGTCAGTTGTGGTGTGAGGGGTATATATGATATATGTGGAGGCACAGTGTGGTCAGTTGTGGTGTGAGAGGTATATATGATATATGTGGGGGCACAGTGTGATCAGTTGTGGTGTGAGGGGTATACATGATATATGTGGGGGCACAGTGTGGTCAGTTGTGGTGTGAGGGTATGTATGATATATGTGGGGGCACAGTGTGGTCAGTTGTGATGTGAGGGGTATATATGATATATGTAGGGTCATGGTGTAGTCAGTTGTGGTGTGAGGGGTAAATATGATATATGTGGGGGCACAGTGTGGTCAGTTGTGTGAGGGTATATATGATATATGTGGGGGCATAGTGTGGTCAGTTGTGATGTGAGGGGTATATATGATATATGTGGGGGCACAGTGTGGTCAGTTGTGCTGTGAGGGTATATATGATATATGTGGGGGCACAGTGTGGTCAGTTGTGATGTGAGGGGTAAATATGATATATGTAGGGTCACGGTGTGGTCAGTTGTGGTGTGAGGGTACATATGATATATGTGGGGGCACAGTGTGGTCAGTTGTGGTGTGAGGGGTATATATGATATGTGGGGGCACAGTGTGGTCAGTTGTGGTGTGAGGGGTATATATGATATATGTGGGGGCACAGTGTGGTCAGTTGTGGTGTGAGGGGTATATATGATATATGTGGGGGCACAGTGTGGTCAGTTGTGGTGTGAGGGGTATATATGATATATGTGGGGGCACAATGTGATCAGTTGTGGTGTGAGGGGTATATATGATATGTGGGGGCACAGTGTGGTCAGTTGTGGTGTGAGGGGTATATATGATACATGTGGGGGCACAGTGTGGTCAGTTGTGGTGTGAGGGGTATATATGATATATGTGGAGGCACAGTGTGGTCAGTTGTGGTGTGAGAGGTATATATGATATATGTGGGGGCACAGTGTGATCAGTTGTGGTGTGAGGGGTATACATGATATATGTGGGGGCACAGTGTGGTCAGTTGTGGTGTGAGGGTATGTATGATATATGTGGGGGCACAGTGTGGTCAGTTGTGATGTGAGGGGTATATATGATATATGTAGGGTCATGGTGTAGTAAGTTGTGGTGTGAGGGGTATATATGATATATGTGGGGGCACAGTGTGGTCAGTTGTGTGAGGGTATATATGATATATGTGGGGGCATAGTGTGGTCAGTTGTGATGTGAGGGGTATATATGATATATGTGGGGGCACAGTGTGGTCAGTTGTGATGTGAGGGGTAAATATGATATATGTAGGGTCACGGTGTGGTCAGTTGTGGTGTGAGGGTACATATGATATATGTGGGGGCACAGTGTGGTCAGTTGTGGTGTGAGGGGTATATATGATATGTGGGGGCACAGTGTGGTCAGTTGTGGTGTGAGAGGTATATATGATATATGTGGGGGCACAGTGTGGTCAGTTGTGGTGTGAGGGGTATATATGATATATGTGGGGGCACAGTGTGGTCAGTTGTGGTGTGAGGGGTATATATGATATATGTGGGGGCACAATGTGATCAGTTGTGGTGTGAGGGGTATATATGATATGTGGGGGCACAGTGTGGTCAGTTGTGGTGTGAGGGATATATATGATACATGTGGGGGCACAGTGTGGTCAATTGTGGTGTGAGGGGTATATATGATATATGTGGGGGCAGAGTGTGGTCAGTTGTGGTGTGAGGGGTATATATGATATATGTGGGGACACAGTGTGATCAGTTGTGGTGTGAGGGGTATATATGATATATGTGGGGGCACAGTGTGGTCAGTTGTGATGTGAGGCGTATATATATGATATATGTAGGGTCATGGTGTAGTCATTTGTGGTGTCAGGGGTATATATGATATATGTGGGGGCACAGTGTGGTCAGTTGTGGTGTGAGGGTATATTTGATATATGTGGGGGCACAGTGTGGTCAGTTGTGATGTGAGGGGTATATATGATATATGTGGGGGCACAGTGTGGTCAGTTGTGGTGTGAGGGTATATATGATATATGTGGGGGCACAGTGTGGTCAGTTGTGATGTGAGGGGTAAATATGATATATGTAGGGTCATGGTGTGGTCAGTTGTGGTGTGAGGGTACATATGATATATGTGGGGGCACAGTGTGGTTAGTTGTGGTGTGAGGGGTATATATGATATATGTGGAGGCAGAGTGTGGTCAGTTGTGGTGTGAGGGGTATATATGATATGTGGGGGCACAGTGTGGTCAGTTGTGGTGTGAGGGGTATATATGATACATGTGGGGGGCACAGTGTGGTCAGTTGTGGTGTGATGGGTATATATGATATATGTGGGGGCACAGTGTGGTCAGTTGTGATGTGAGGGGTATATATGATATGTGGGGGGCACAGTGTGGTCAGTTGTGGTGTGAGGGGTATATATGATATATGTGGGGGCACAGTGTGATCAGTTGTGGTGTGAGGAGTATATATGATATATGTGGGGGCACAGTGTGGTCAGTTGGGGTGTGAGGGGTATATATGATATATGTGGGGGCACAGTGTGGTCAGTTGTGGAGTGAGGGGTATATATGATATATGTGGGGGCACAGTGTGATCAGTTGTGTTGTGAGGGGTATACATGATATATGTGGGGGCACAGTGTGGTCAGTTGTGGTGTGAGGGTATGTATGATATATGTGGGGGCACAGTGTGGTCAGTTGTGATGTGAGGGGTATATATGATATATGTGGGGGCACAGTGTGGTTAGTTGTGGTGTGAGGGGTATATATGATATATGTGGAGGCAGAGTGTGGTCAGTTGTGCTGTGAGGGTATATATGATATATGTGGGGGCACAGTGTGGTCAGTTGTGGTGTGAGGGGTATATATGATATATGTCGGGGCACAGTGTGGTCAGTTGGGGTGTGAGGGGTATATATGATATATGTGGGGGCACAGTGTGGTCAGTTGTGGTGTGAGGGTATATATGATATATGTGGGGGCACAGTGTGGTCAGTTGTGGTGTGAGGGGTAGATATGATATATGTGGGGGCACAGTGTGGTCAGTTGTGGTGTGAGGGGTAGACATGATATATGTGGGGGCACAGTGTGATCAGTTGTGGTGTGAGGGGTATATATGATATATGTGGGGGCACAGTGTGGTCAGTTGTGGTGTGAGGGGTATATGTGATATATGTGGGGGCACATTGTGGTCAGGTGTGGTGTGAGGGTGTATATGATATACCTGGGGGCACAGTGTGGTCAGTTGTGGTGTGAGGGGTATATAAGATATATGTGGGGGCACAGTGTGGTCAGTTGTGGTGTGAGGGGTATATATGATACATGTGGGGGGCACAGTGTGGTCAGTTGTGGTGTGATGGGTATATATGATATATGTGGGGGCACAGTGTGGTCAGTTGTGATGTGAGGGGTATATATGATATATGGAGGGTCATGGTGTAGTCAGTTGTGGTGTGAGGGTACATATGATATATGTGGGGGCACAGTGTGGTCAGTTGTGGTGTGAGGGGTATATATGATATATGTGGAGGCAGAGTGTGGTCAGTTGTGGTGTGAGGGGTATATATGATATGTGGGGGCACAGTGTGGTCAGTTGTGGTGTGAGGGGTATATATGATATATGTGGGGGCACAGTGTGGTCAGTTGTGGTGTGAGGGGTATATATGATATATGTGGGGGCACAGTGTGGTCAGTTGTGGTGTGAGGGGTATATATGATATGTGGGGGCACAGTGTGGTCAGTTGTGGTGTGAGGGGTATATATGATACATGTGGGGGCACAGTGTGGTCAGTTGTGGTGTGAGGGGTATATTTGATATATGTGGAGGCACAGTGTGGTCAGTTGTGGTGTGAGAGGTATATATGATATATGTGGAGGCAGAGTGTGGTCAGTTGTGGTGTGAGGGGTATATATGATATGTGGGGGCACAGTGTGGTCAGTTGTGGTGTGAGGGGTATATATGATATATGTGGGGGCACAGTGTGGTCAGTTGTGGTGTGAGGGGTATATATGATATATGTGGGGGCACAGTGTGGTCAGTTGTGTGAGGGTATATATGATATATGTGGGGGCACAGTGTGGTCAGTTGAGTTGTGATGGGTATATATGATATATGTGGGGGCACAGTGTGGTCAGTTGTGGTGTGAGGGGTTTTTATGATACATGTGGGGGCACAGTGTGGTCATTTGTGGTGTGATGGGTATATATGATATATGTGGGGGCACAGTGTGGTCAGTTGTGATGTGAGGGGTATATATGATATATGTGGGGGCACAGTGTGGTCAGTTGTGGTGTGAGGGTTTATATGATATATGTGGGAGCACAGTGTGGTCAGTTGTGATGTGAGGGGTATATATGATATATGTAGGGTCATGGTGTGGTCAGTTGTGGTGTGAGGGGTATATGTGATATATGTGGGAGCACAGTGTGGTCAGTTGTGGTGTGAGTGGTATATATGATATATGTGGGGGCACAGTGTGGTCAGTTGTGGTGTGAGGGGTATATATGATATATGTGGAGGCACAGTGTGGTCAGTTGTGGTGTGAGAGGTATATATGATATATGTGGGGGCACAGTGTGATCAGTTGTGGTGTGAGGGGTATACATGATACATGTGGGGGCACAGTGTGGTCAGTTGTGGTGTGAGGGTATGTATAATATATGTGGGGGCACAGTGTGGTCAGTTGTGATGTGAGGGGTATATATGATATATGGAGGGTCATGGTGTAGTCAGTTGTGGTGTGAGGGGTATATATGATATATGTGGGGGCACAGTGTGGTCAGTTGTGTGAGGGTATATATGATATATGTGGGGGCACAGTGTGGTCAGTTGTGATGTGAGGGGTATATATGATATATGTGGGGGCACAGTGTGGTCAGTTGTGCTGTGAGGGTATATATGATATATGTGGGGGCACAGTGTGGTCAGTTGTGATGTGAGGGGTAAATATGATATATGTAGGGTCACGGTGTGGTCAGTTGTGGTGTGAGGGTACATATGATATATGTGGGGGCACAGTGTGGTCAGTTGTGGTGTGAGGGGTATATATGATATATGTGGAGGCAGAGTGTGGTCAGTTGTGGTGTGAGGGGTATATATGATATGTGGGGGCACAGTGTGGTCAGTTGTGGTGTGAGGGGTATATATGATATATGTGGGGGCACAGTGTGGTCAGTTGTGGTGTGAGGGGTATATATGATATATGTGGGGGCACAGTGTGGTCAGTTGTGGTGTGAGGGGTATATATGATATGTGGGGGCACAGTGTGGTCAGTTGTGAGGTGAGGGGTATATATGATACATGTGGGGGCACAGTGTGGTCAGTTGTGGTGTGAGGGGTATATATGATATATGTGGAGGCACAGTGTGGTCAGTTGTGGTGTGAGAGGTATATATGATATATGTGGGGGCACAGTGTGATCAGTTGTGGTGTGAGGGGTATACATGATATATGTGGGGGCACAGTGTGGTCAGTTGTGGTGTGAGGGTATGTATGATATATGTGGGGGCACAGTGTGGTCAGTTGTGATGTTAGGGGTATATATGATATATGTAGGGTCATGGTGTAGTCAGTTGTGGTGTGAGGGGTATATATGATATATGTGGGGGCACAGTGTGGTCAGTTGTGTGAGGGTATATATGATATATGTGGGGGCATAGTGTGGTCAGTTGTGATGTGAGGGGTATATATGATATATGTGGGGGCACAGTGTGGTCAGTTGTGCTGTGAGGGGTAAATATGATATATGTAGGGTCACGGTGTGGTCAGTTGTGGTGTGAGGGGTATATATGATATATGTGGGGGCACAGTGTGGTCAGTTGTGGTGTGAGGGGTATATATGATATATGTGGGGGCACAGTGTGGTCAGTTGTGGTGTGAGGGTATATATGATATATGTGGGGGCACAGTGTGGTCAGTTGAGTTGTGATGGGTATATATGATATATGTGGGGGCACAGTGTGGTCAGTTGTGGTGTGAGGGGTTTTTATGATACATGTGGGGGCACAGTGTGGTCATTTGTGGTGTGATGGGTATATATGATATATGTGGGGGCACAGTGTGGTCAGTTGTGAAGTGAGGGGTATATATGATATATGTGGGGGCACAGTGTGGTCAGTTGTGGTGTGAGGGTATATATGATATATGTGGGAGCACAGTGTGGTCAGTTGTGATGTGAGGGGTATATATGATATATGTAGGGTCATGGTGTGGTCAGTTGTGGTGTGAGGGGTATATGTGATATATGTGGGAGCACAGTGTGGTCAGTTGTGGTGTGAGTGGTATATATGATATATGTGGGGGCACAGTGTGGTCAGTTGTGGTGTGAGGGATATATATGATATATGTGGAGGCACAGTGTGGTCAGTTGTGGTGTGAGAGGTATATATGATATATGTGGGGGCACAGTGTGATCAGTTGTGGTGTGAGGGGTATACATGATACATGTGGGGGCACAGTGTGGTCAGTTGTGGTGTGAGGGTATGTATGATATATGTGGGGGCACAGTGTGGTCAGTTGTGATGTGAGGGGTATATATGATATATGGAGGGTCATGGTGTAGTCAGTTGTGGTGTGAGGGGTATATATGATATATGTGGGGGCACAGTGTGGTCAGTTGTGTGAGGGTATATATGATATATGTGGGGGCACAGTGTGGTCAGTTGTGATGTGAGGGGTATATATGATATATGTGGGGGCACAGTGTGGTCAGTTGTGCTGTGAGGGTATATATGATATATGTGGGGGCACAGTGTGGTCAGTTGTGATGTGAGGGGTAAATATGATATATGTAGGGTCACGGTGTGGTCAGTTGTGGTGTGAGGGTACATATGATATATGTGGGGGCACAGTGTGGTCAGTTGTGGTGTGAGGGGTATATATGATATATGTGGAGGCAGAGTGTGGTCAGTTGTGGTGTGAGGGGTATATATGATATGTGGGGGCACAGTGTGGTCAGTTGTGGTGTGAGGGGTATATATGATATATGTGGGGGCACAGTGTGGTCAGTTGTGGTGTGAGGGGTATATATGATATATGTGGGGGCACAGTGTGGTCAGTTGTGGTGTGAGGGGTATATATGATATGTGGGGGCACAGTGTGGTCAGTTGTGAGGTGAGGGGTATATATGATACATGTGGGGGCACAGTGTGGTCAGTTGTGGTGTGAGGGGTATATATGATATATGTGGAGGCACAGTGTGGTCAGTTGTGGTGTGAGAGGTATATATGATATATGTGGGGGCACAGTGTGATCAGTTGTGGTGTGAGGGGTATACATGATATATGTGGGGGCACAGTGTGGTCAGTTGTGGTGTGAGGGTATGTATGATATATGTGGGGGCACAGTGTGGTCAGTTGTGATGTTAGGGGTATATATGATATATGTAGGGTCATGGTGTAGTCAGTTGTGGTGTGAGGGGTATATATGATATATGTGGGGGCACAGTGTGGTCAGTTGTGTGAGGGTATATATGATATATGTGGGGGCATAGTGTGGTCAGTTGTGATGTGAGGGGTATATATGATATATGTGGGGGCACAGTGTGGTCAGTTGTGCTGTGAGGGGTAAATATGATATATGTAGGGTCACGGTGTGGTCAGTTGTGGTGTGAGGGTACATATGATATATGTGGGGGCACAGTGTGGTCAGTTGTGGTGTGAGGGGTATATATGATATATGTGGAGGCAGAGTGTGGTCAGTTGTGGTGTGAGGGGTATATATGATATATGTGGGGGCACAGTGTGGTCAGTTGTGGTGTGAGGGGTATATATGATATATGTGGGGGCACAGTGTGGTCAGTTGTGGTGTGAGGGGTATATATGATATGTGGGGGCACAGTGTGGTCAGTTGTGGTGTGAGGGGTATATATGATACATGTGGGGGCACAGTGTGGTCAGTTGTGGTGTGAGGGGTATATATGATATATGTGGAGGCACAGTGTGGTCAGTTGTGGTGTGAGAGGTATATATGATATATGTGGGGGCACAGTGTGATCAGTTGTGGTGTGAGGGGTATACATGATATATGTGGGGGCACAGTGTGGTCAGTTGTGGTGTGAGGGTATGTATGATATATGTGGGGGCACAGTGTGGTCAGTTGTGATGTGAGGGGTATATATGATATATGTAGGGTCATGGTGTAGTCAGTTGTGGTGTGAGGGGTATATATGATATATGTGGGGGCACAGTGTGGTCAGTTGTGTGAGGGTATATATGATATATGTGGGGGCACAGTGTGGTCAGTTGTGATGTGAGGGGTAAATATGATATATGTAGGGTCACGGTGTGGTCAGTTGTGGTGTGAGGGTACATATGATATATGTGGGGGCACAGTGTGGTCAGTTGTGGTGTGAGGGGTATATATGATATATGTGGAGGCAGAGTGTGGTCAGTTGTGGTGTGAGGGGTATATATGATATGTGGGGGCACAGTGTGGTCAGTTGTGGTGTGAGGGGTATATATGATATATGTGGGGGCACAGTGTGGTCAGTTGTTGTGTGAGGGGTATATATGATATATGTGGGGGCACAGTGTGGTCAGTTGTGGTGTGAGGGGTATATATGATATATGTGGGGGCACAGTGTGGTCAGTTGTGGTGTGAGGGGTATATATGATATATGTGGGGGCACAGTGTGGTCAGTTGTGATGTGAGGGGTATATATGATATATGCAGGGTCATGGTGTAGTCAGTCGTGGTGTGAGGGGTATATATGATTTATGTGGGGGCACAGTGTGGTCCGTTGAGGTGTGAGGGGTATATATGATATATGTGGGAGCACAGTGTGTACAGGTGTGGTGTGAGGGGTATATATGATATATGTGGGGACACAGTGTGATCAGTTGTGGTGTGAGGGGTATATATGATATATGTGGGGGCACAGTGTGGTCAGTTGTGGTGTGAGGGGTATATATGATATATGTGGGGTACAATGTGATCAGTTGTGGTGTGAGGGGTATATATGATATATGTGGGGGCACAGTGTGGTCAGTTGTGGTGTGAGGGGTATATATGATACATGTGGGGGGCACAGTATGGTCAGTTGTGGTGTGAGGGGTATATATGATATATGTGGAGTACAATGTGATCAGTTGTGGTGTGAGGGGTATATATGATATATGTGGGGGCACAGTGTGGTCAGTTGTGGTGTGAGGGGTATATATGATACATGTGGGGGGCACAGTATGGTCAGTTGTGGTGTGAGGGGTATATATGATATATGTGGGGGCACAGTGTGGTCAGTTGTGGTGTGAGGGGTATACATGATATATGTGGGGGCACAGTGTGGTCAGTTGTGGTGTGAGGGTATATATGATATATGTGGGGGCACAGTGTGGTCAGTTGTGGTGTGAGGGGTATACATGATATATGTGGGGGCACAATGTGGTCAGTTGTGGTGTGAGGGGTATATATGATATATGTGGGGGCACAGTGTGGTCAGTTGTGGTGTGAGGGTATATATGATATATGTGGGGGCACAGTGTGGTCAGTTGTGGTGTGAGGGGTATACATGATATATGTGGGGGCACAGTGTGGTCAGGTGTGGTGTGAGGGGTATATATGATATATGTGGGGGCACAGTGTGGTCAGTTGTAGTGTGAGGGGTATATATCATATATGTGGGGGCACAGTATGGTCAGTTGTGGTGTGAGGGGTATATATGATATATGTGGGGTACAATGTGATCAGTTGTGGTGTGTGGGGTATATATGATATATGTGGGGGCACAGTGTGGTCAGTTGTGGTGTGAGGGTATATATGATATATGTGGGGGCACAGTGTGGTCAGTTGTGGTGTGAGGGGTATATATGATATATGTGGGGGCACAGTGTGGTCAATTGTGGTGTGAGGGGTATATATGATATATGTGGGGTACAATGTGATCAGTTGTGGTGTGAGGGGTATATATGATATATGTGGGGGCACAGTGTGGACAGTTGTGGTGTGAGGGGTATATATGATATATGTGGGGGCACAGTGGTCAGTTGTGGTGTGAGGGGTATATATGATATATGTGGGGCACAGTGTGGTCAGTTGTGGTGTGAGGGGTATATATGATATATGTGGGGGCACAGTGTGGTCAGTTGTGGTGTGAGGGGTATATATGATACATGTGGGGGCACAGTGTGATCAGTTGTGGTGTGAGGGGTATATATGGTATATGTGGGGGCACAGTGTGGTCAGTTGTGGTGTGAGGGGTATATATGATATATGTGGGGCACAGTGTGGTCAGTTGTGGTGTGAGGGGTATATATGATATATGTGGGGGCACAGTGTGGTCAGTTGTGATGTGAGGGGTATATATGATATATGTAGGGTCATGGTGTGGTCAGTTGTGATGTGAGGGGTATATATGATATATGTGGGGCACAGTGTGGTCAGTTGTGGTGTGAGGGGTATATATGATATATGTGGGGGCACAGTGTGGTCAGTTGTGGTGTGAGGGGTATATATGATACATGTGGGGGCACAGTGTGGTCAGTTGTGGTGTGAGGGGTATATATGATATATGTAGGGACACAGTGGGGCAAATTTACTTACCCGGTCCATTCGTGTTCCAGTGGCGGCTTCTCTGAAGAGCGTTCGGGTCTTCCGGCGATTCATGAAGGTCCTGCGCCCGATGTCCACCAGGTGGCGCTGCTGCGCCGATGTCCGCCGAGATGCCCGGGAGTTCATCCTCTTCATCGTGGTGCATGTGAGTATGGGTCGTGCGACCAATTTTTTTTTTTTTAAATGCGGCGGTTTTTCCGAATCCGTCGGGTTACCGTTCGGCCACGCCCCCCGATTTCCGTCGTGTGCATGCCAGCGCCGATGCGCCACAATCCGATCGCGTGCGCCAAAATCCCGGGGCAATTCAAGTACAATCGGTGCAAATCGGAAATATTCGGGTAACACGTCGGGAAAACGCGAATCGGGCCCTTAGTAAATGACCCCCAGTGTGGTCCATTCTCTGAGTGTCCTCCCTCTACAGCAGGAGGAAAGAGCACAGCAGTGTGAGGACACTTGCTGCGGTGTGCATGGTTCTGCCTGCAGACAGGTTCCTTTTACGTATATACTCGTGTGTAAGCCGAGTTTTTCAGCACAAAAAATGTGCTGAAAAACGTCCCCTCGGCTTATACACGAGTCTATAACAAAAAAAATGACCCACTTAAAAAAAAATAAACTTATATACTCACCCTCCGATGTCAGCGCGGCTCCCCGATGTCCCCGATGTCAGCTCGTCCCGTCTTCTTTCTTCTCTGCGGCTCCTCTTCTCTCTTCTGGCATGGAGGCGGCCATGGTTTCTTAGTGGCCGCGCATATTATGACATCAGGAGCGGCCGCGTCATAGTATGCGCATGCTAGAAGAAAGCATGGCCGCGTCCATGCCGGAAGAGAGAAGAGGAGCCGCGGAGAAGAAAGAAGACGGGACGCGCTGACATCGGGGACATCGGTAAGCCGCGCCGACATCGGAGGGTGAGTATATAAGTTTATTTTTTTAAGGGCCGTGGGGGCAGGCTGGCTGTATACTTCTAGGGGCTGCTGTATGCTACTAGGGGGCTGCTGTATACTACTAGGGGGCTGCTGTATACTTCTAGTGGCTTGCTGTATACTACTAGGGGGCTGCTGTATACTACTAGGGGGCTGCTGTATACTTCTAGGGGCTGCTGTATACTTCTAGTGGCTTGCTGTATACTACTAGGGGCTGCTGTATACTTCTAGTGGCTTGCTGTATACTACTAGGGGGCTGCTGTATACTACTAGGGGGCTGCTGTATACTTCTAGGGGCTGCTGTATACTTCTAGTGGCTTGCTGTATACTACTAGGGGGCTGCTGTATACTTCTAGTGGCTTGCTGTATACTACTAGGGGGCTTCTGTATACTACTAGGGGCTTGCTGTATACTACTAGGGGCATGCTGTATACTACTAGGGGGCTGCTGTATACTACTAGGGGGCTGCTGTATACTACTAGGGGGCTGCTGTATACTTCTAGTGGCTTGCTGTATACTACTAGGGGGCTTCTGTATACTACTAGGGGCTTGCTGTATACTACTAGGGGCATGCTGTATACTACTAGGGGGCTGCTGTATACTACTAGGGGGCTGCTGTATACTACTAGGGGCTTGCTGTATGCTACTAGGGGCTGCTGTATACTACTAGGGGGCTGCTGTATACTACTAGGGGCTTGCTGTATACTACTAGGGGCTGCTGTATACTACTAGGGGGCTGCTGTATACTACTAGGGGCTGCTGTATACTGCTAGGGGGCTGCTGTATACTACTAGGGGGCTGCTGTATACTACTAGGGGCTGCTGTATACTACTAGGGGGCTGCTGTATACTACTAGGGGCTGCTGTATACTACTAGGGGCTTGCTGTATGCTACTAGGGGCTGCTGTATACTACTAGGGGGCTGCTGTATACTACTAGGGGCTTGCTGTATACTACTAGGGGCTGCTGTATACTACTAGGGGGCTGCTGTATACTACTAGGGGCTGCTGTATACTGCTAGGGGGCTGCTGTATACTACTAGGGGCTGCTGTATACTACTAGGGGCTGCTGTATACTACTAGGGGGCTGCTGTATTCTACTAGGGGCTGCTGTATTCTACTAGGGGCTTGTTGTATACTACTAGGGGCTTGCTGTATACTGCTATGGGCTGCTGTATACTACTAGGGGCTGCTGTATACTACTAGGGGGCTGTATACTACTAGGGGGCTGCTGTATACTACTAGGGGGCTTGCTGTATACTACTAGGGGCTTGTTGTATACTTCTAGGGGCTGCTGTATACTTCTAGTGGCTTGCTGTATACTACTAGGGGGCTGCTGTATACTACTAGGGGCTTGCTGTATACTACTAGGGGCTGCTATATACTACTAGGGGTTGCTGTATACTACTAGGGGGCTGCTGTATACTACTAGGGGCTGCTGTATACTTCTAGTGGCTTGCTGTATGCTACTAGGGGGCTGCTGTATACTACTAGGGGGCTGCTGTATACTACTAGGGGCTTGCTGTATACTACTAGGGGCTTGCTGTATAATACTAGGGGGCTGCTGTATACTACTAGGGGGCTGCTGTATACTACTAGGGGCTTGTTGTATACTACTAGGGGCTTGCTGTATACTACTAGGGGCTGCTGTATATTACTAGGGGGCTGCTGTATACTACTAGGGGGCTGCTGTATACTACTAGGGGGCTGCTGTATACTACTAGGGGCTGCTGTATACTACTAGGGGGCTGCTGTATACTACTAGGGGGCTGTTGTATACTACTAGGGGCTTGCTGTATACTACTAGGGAGCTGCTGTATACTACTAGGGGCTTGTTGTATACTACTAGGGGCTTGCTGTATACTACTAGGGGCTGCTGTATACTACTAGGGGCTTGCTGTATACTGCTAGGGGGCTGCTGTATACTACTAGGGGGCTGCTGTATACTACTAGGGGCTTGCTGTTTACTACTAGGGGCATGCTGTATACTACTAGGGGGCTGCTGTATACTACTAGGGGGCTGCTGTATACTACTAGGGGCTTGTTGTATACTACTAGGGGCTGCTGTATACTGCTAGGGGCTTGCTGTATACTACTAGGGGCATGCTGTATACTACTAGGGGGCTGCTGTATACTACTAGGGGGCTGCTGTATACTACTAGGGGGCTGCTGTATACTACTAGGGGCTGCTGTATACTGCTAGGGGGCTGCTGTATACTACTAGGGGGCTGCTGTATACTACTAGGGGCTGCTGTATACTGCTAGAGGGCTGCTGTATACTACTAGGGGCTGCTGTATACTGCTAGGGGCTGCTGTACACTACTAGAGGCTGCTGTATACTACTAGGGGCTTGTTGTATACTACTAGGGGGCTGCTGTATACTACTAGGGGCATGCTGTATACTTCTAGGGGCTTGCTGTATACTACTAGGGGGCTGCTGTATACTACTTGTGGCTGCTATATACTACTAGGGGCTGCTGTATACTGCTAGGGGCTGCTGTATACTGCTAGGGGCTTGCTGTATGCTACTAGGGGCTGCTGTATACTACTAGGGGGCTGCTGTATACTACTAGGGGCTTGCTGTATACTACTAGGGGCTGCTGTATACTACTAGGGGCTGCTGTATACTACTAGGGGGCTGCTGTATACTACTAGGGGCTGCTGTATTCTACTAGGGGCTGCTGTATACTACTAGGGGGCTGCTGTATTCTACTAGGGGCTGCTGTATTCTACTAGGGGCATGCTGTATACTACTAGGGGCTTGCTGTATACTACTAGGGGGCTTGTTGTATACTTCTAGGGGCTGCTGTATACTTCTAGTGGCTTGCTGTATACTACTAGGGGGCTGCTGTATACTACTAGGGGGCTTGTTGTATACTTCTAGGGGCTGCTGTATACTACTAGGGGGCTGCTGTATACTTCTAGTGGCTTGCTGTATACTACCAGGGGGCTGCTGCATACTACTAGGGGCTTGCTGTATACTACTAGGGGCTGCTGTATACTACTAGGGGCTGCTGTATACTACTAGGGGGCTGCTGTATACTACTAGGGGCTGCTGTATACTTCTAGTGGCTTGCTGTATGCTACTAGGGGGCTGCTGTATACTACTAGGGGGCTGCTGTATACTACTAGGGGCTTGCTGTATACTACTAGGGGGCTGCTGTATACTACTAGGGGGCTGCTGTATACTACTAGGGGCTTGTTGTATACTACTAGGGGCTTGTTGTATACTACTAGGGGCTTGTTGTATACTACTAGGGGCTGCTGTATACTACTAGGGGGCTGCTGTATACTACTAGGGGCTTGCTGTATACTACTAGGGGCATGCTGTATACTACTAGGGGGCTGCTGTATACTACTAGGCGCTTGTTGTATACTACTAGGGGCTGCTGTATACTGCTAGGGGCTTGCTGTATACTACTAGGGGCATGCTGTATACTACTAGGGGCTGCTGTATATTAATAGGGGCTGCTGTATACTGCTAGGGGGCTGCTGTATTCTACTAGGGGGCTGCTGTATACTACTAGGGGCTGCTGTATGCTACTAGGGGCTGCTGTATTCTACTAGGGGCTGCTGCATACTACTAGGGGCTGCTGTATACTACTAGGGGCTGCTGTATACTACTAGGGGCTGCTGTATACTACTAGGGGCTTGCTGTATACTGCTAGGGGGCTGCTGTATACTACTAGGGGCTTGCTGTATACTACTAGGGGCATGCTGTATACTACTAGGGGGCTGCTGTATACTACTAGGCGCTTGTTGTATACTACTAGGGGCTGCTGTATACTGCTAGGGGCATGCTGTATACTGCTAGGGGCATGCTGTATACTACTAGGGGCTGCTGTATACTAATAGGGGCTGCTGTATACTGCTAGGGGCTTGCTGTATGCTACTACGGGCTGCTGTATACTACTAGGGGCTGCTGTATACTACTAGGGGCTTGTTGTATACTACTAGGGGGCTGCGTATACTACTAGGGGGCTGCTGTATACTACTAGGGGCTGCTGTATACTACTAGGGGGCTGCTGTATACTACTAGGGGGCTGCTGTATACTACTAGGGGCTGCTGTATGCTACTAGGGGCTGCTGTATTCTACTAGGGGCTGCTGCATACTACTAGGGGCTGCTGTATACTACTAGGGGCTGCTGTATACTACTAGGGGCTTGCTGTATACTGCTAGGGGGCTGCTGTATACTACTAGGGGCTGCTGTATGCTACTAGGGGCTGCTGTATTCTACTAGGGGCTGCTGCATACTACTAGGGGCTGCTGTATACTACTAGGGGCTGCTGTATTCTACTAGGGGCTGCTGTATACTACTAGGGGCTGCTGTATACTACTAGGGGGCTGCTGTATACTACTAGGGGCTGCTGTATACTACTAGGGGGCTGCTGTATACTACTAGGGGCTGCTGTATGCTACTAGGGGCTGCTGTATTCTGCTAGGGCAGTGATGGCAAACCTTTTAGACACCGAGTGCCCAAACTACAACCAAAACCCACGTATTTTTCGCAAAGTGCCAATGCGACAATTTAAGCAGTAACTTATTACTCCCTGCCCTTTTACAGGTTTAAATTGTAAAGGGACCTGAGGACGCCAATATAGTACAAAGAAGGAGAAGAAGTTTGGATTATCATTGTAGCTTCCTTCTATGGTCCTGGGCTGCCTGGGACTGCAAGAGGCCTTGAGTCCTGTCTGGCGAACCCTGCCCTGGGATGATGGCATGGGTGCCCATATAGAGGGCTCGGAGTGCCACCTCTGGCACCCGTGCCATAGGTTCGCCACCACTGTGCTAGGGGCTGCTGCATACTACTAGGGGCTGCTGTATACTACTAGGGGCTGCTGTATTCTACTAGGGGCTGCTGCATACTACTAGGGGCTGCTGTATACTACTAGGGGCTGCTGTATACTACTAGGGGCTGCTGTATACTACTAGGGGCTTGCTGTATACTGCTAGGGGGCTGCTGTATACTACTAGGGGCTTGCTGTATACTACTAGGGGCATGCTGTATACTACTAGGGGGCTGCTGTATACTACTAGGCGCTTGTTGTATACTACTAGGGGCTGCTGTATACTGCTAGGGGCATGCTGTATACTGCTAGGGGCATGCTGTATACTACTAGGGGCTGCTGTATACTAATAGGGGCTGCTGTATACTGCTAGGGGCTTGCTGTATGCTACTACGGGCTGCTGTATACTACTAGGGGCTGCTGTATACTACTAGGGGCTGCTGTATACTACTATGGGGCTGCTGTATACTACTAGGGGGCTGCTGTATACTACTAGGGGGCTGCTGTATACTAATAGGGGCTTGTTGTATAATACTAGGGGGCTGCTGTATACTACTAGGGGCTTCCTGTATACTACTAGGGGCTGCTGTATACTACTAGGGGCTGCTGTATACTGCTAGGGGCTGCTGTATACTGCTAGGGGCTTGCTGTATACTACTAGGGGCTGCTGTATACTGCTAGGGGCTGCTGTATACTACTAGGGGCTGCTGTATACTACTAGGGGCTGCTGTATACTACTAGGGGCTGCTGTATACTGCTAGGGGCTTACTGTATACTACTAGGGGCATGCTGTATACTACTAGGGGGCTGCTGTATACTACTAGGGGCTTGCTGTATACTACTAGGGGGCTGCTGTATACTACTAGGGGGCTGCTGTATACTGCTAGGGGCTTGCTGTATACTACTAGGGGCTGCTGTTTACTACTAGGGGCTGCTGTATACTACTAGGGGGCTGCTGTATACTACTAGGGGGCTTGCTGTATACTACTAGGGGCATGCTGTATACTACTAGGGGCATGCTGTATACTACTAGGGGCTGCTGTATACTGCTAGGGGCTTGCTGTATACTACTAGGGGCTGCTGTATACTACTAGGGGCTGCTCTATACTACTAGGGGCATGCTGTATACTACTAGGGGCTGCTGTATACTAATAGGGGCTGCTGTATACTGCTAGGGGGCTGCTGTATTCTACTAGGGAGCTGCTGTATACTACTAGGGGCTTGCTGTATGCTACTAGGGGCTGCTGTATACTACTAGGGGGCTGCTGTATTCTACTAGGGGGCTGCTGTATACTACTAGGGGCTGCTGTATACTACTAGGGGCTGCTGTATACTGCTAGGGGGCTTGCTGTATACTACTAGGGGCTGCTGTATACTGCTAGGGGCTGCTGTATACTGCTAGGGGCATGCTGTATACTGCTAGGGGCATGCTGTATACTACTAGGGGCTGCTGTATACTAATAGGGGCTGCTGTATACTGCTAGGGGCTTGCTGTATACTACTAGGGGCTGCTGTATACTGCTAGGGGCTTGCTGCATACTGCTAGGGGGCTTGCTGTATACTACTAGGGGCTGCTGTATGCTAATAAGGGCTGCTGTATACTACTAGGGGGCTGCTGTATACTACTAGGGGCATGCTGTATACTACTAGGGGGCTGCTGTATACTACTAGGGGCTGCTGTATACTACTAGGGGGCTGCTGTATACTACTAGGGGCTGCTGTATGCTAATAGGGGCTGCTGTATACTGCTAGGGGCTTGCTGTATACTACTAGGGGCTGCTGTATACTACTAGGGGCTGCTGTATACTACTAGGGGGCTGTTGTATACTACTAGGGGGCTGCTGTATACTACTAGGGGCATGCTGTATTCTACTAGGGGGCTGCTGTATTCTACTAGGGGCTGCTGTATACTACTAGGGGCTGCTGTATACTACTAGGGGCTGCTGTATACTACTAGGGGCTTGCTGTATACTACTAGGGGGCTGCTGTATACTACTAGTGGGCTGCGTATACTACTAGGGGCTTGCTGTATACTACTAGGGGCGGCTGTATACTACTAGGGGGCTGCTGTATACTACTAGGGGCTGCTGTATACTACTAGGGGCTTGCTGTATGCTACTAGGGGCTTGCTGTATACTACTAGGGGCTGCTGTATACTACTAGGGGCTTGCTGTATACTACTAGGGGGCTGCTGTATACTACTAGGGGGCTGCTGTATACTACTAGGGGCATGCTGTATACTACTAGGGGGCTGCTGTATACTACTAGGGGCTGCTGTATACTACTAGGGGGCTGCTGTATTCTACTAGGGGGCTGCTGTATTCTACTAGGGGCTGCTGTATACTACTAGGGGCTGCTGTATACTGCTAGGGGCTTGCTGCATACTGCTAGGGGGCTTGCTGTATACTACTAGGGGCTGCTGTATGCTAATAGGGGCTGCTGTATACTGCTAGGGGCTTGCTGTATACTACTAGGGGCTGCTGTATACTACTAGGGGCTGCTGTATACTACTAGGGGGCTGTTGTATACTACTAGGGGGCTGCTGTATACTACTAGGGGGCTGCTGTATACTACTAGGGGCATGCTGTATTCTACTAGGGGGCTGCTGTATTCTACTAGGGGCATGCTGTATACTACTAGGGGGCTGCTGTATACTACTAGGGGCTGCTGTATACTACTAGGGGCTGCTGTATACTACTAGGGGCTTGCTGTATACTACTAGGGGGCTGCTGTATACTACTAGTGGGCTGCGTATACTACTAGGGGCTTGCTGTATACTACTAGGGGCGGCTGTATACTACTAGGGGGCTGCTGTATACTACTAGGGGCTGCTGTATACTACTAGGGGCTTGCTGTATGCTACTAGGGGCTTGCTGTATACTACTAGGGGCTGCTGTATTCTTCTAGGGGGCTGCTGTATTCTACTAGGGGCTGCTGTATACTACTAGGGGCTGCTGTATACTACTAGGGGGCTGCTGTATACTACTAGGGGGCTGCGTATACTACTAGGGGCTGCTGTATACTACTAGGGGGTTGCTGTATACTGCTAGGGGCTTGCTGTATACTGCTAGGGGCTGCTGTATACTACTAGGGGCTGCTGTATACTGCTAGGGGCTTGCTGTATACTACTAGGGGCTGCTGTATACTACTAGGGGGCTGCTGTATACTACTAGGGGCATGCTGTATACTACTAGGGGCTGCTGTATACTACTAGGGGCTGCTAAATACTACATGGGGGCTGGCAGGCTGTATACTACTGGGGGCTGGCAGGCTGTATACTACTGAGGGGGTTTGACCAATGCATTTCCCACCCTCGGCTTATACTCGAGTCAGTAGTTTTTCCAGTTTTTGGTGGTAAAATTAGGGGGTCTCGGCTTATACTCGGGTCGGCTTATACTCGGGTATATATTGTTTCTCCTAGGTTTTAGCTTTGCAGCTGTCCTCTCCCATACCTGTCCATACGCCCTCAGGCCACACATATGTCTGTAAGGTAGAGACCCTGTTACAAAAGCAGAAGAATTGTGCTGTTACTGAAGGTCCTTAAAAAGTCCCCATGGAAACGGTGCAGAGTCATAATTACAGAAATTATATAGCAGCAAGCATATCATTTAATGTACGGCGACCTCCTGCCCAAATCTCGCTGCAAAGCCCTCGCTAATCTGTGCAAAAATATTCCACCGGCCCGAGCTGCCAACACTCACAATGGTGGAGGAGGTGACAGGTGTCTGCGCTAATACCAGGAAGACAGCTGCCAGGGGGGGACAAAGAGGAGCCCCCCAAAACTGACCGCAGCCCCAACACTACAGAACTGGGAGAGGGGCTTCTGTATACTACAATTACTAACAGCCCCTCCATGGTGGACAGGGCTGAAAACAGAGAGTAATAGATTGTATCCCCCCTGTACAGTCTCCTCTCCCCGGGATGTAATGGCTGATAACAGAGAGTAATAGATTGTATCCCCCCCTGTACAGTCTCCTCTCCCCGGGGTGTAATGACTGATAACAGAGAGTAATAGATTGTATCCCCCCTGTACAGTCTCCTCTCCCCGGGGTGTAATGGCTGATAACAGAGAGTAATAGATTGTATCCCCCTGTACAGTCTCCTCTCTCCGAGGTGTAATGGCTGATAACAGAGAGTAATAGATTGTATCCCCCCCTGTACAGTCTCCTCTCCCCGGGGTGTAATGGCTGATAACAGAGAGTAATAGATTGTATCCCCCCCCTGTACAGTCTCCTCTCCCCGGGATGTAATGGCTGATAACAGAGAGTAATAGATTGTACCCCCCCTGTACAGTCTCCTCTCCCCGGGATGTAATGGCTGATAACAGAGAGCAATAGATTGTATCCCCCCCCCCCTGTACAGTCTCCTCTCCCCGAGATGTAATGGCTGATAACAGAGAGTAATAGATTGTATCCCCCCCTGTACAGTCTCCTCTCCCCGGGATGTAATGGCTGATAACAGAGAGTAATAGATTGTATCCCCCCTGTACAGTCTCCTCTCCCCGGGGTGTAATGGCTGATAACAGAGAGTAATAGATTGTATCCCCCCCTGTACAGTCTCCTCTCCCCGGGATGTAATGGCTGATAACAGAGAGTAATAGATTGTATCCCCCCTGTACAGTCTCCTCTCCCCGGGGTGTAATGGCTGATAACAGAGAGTAATAGATTGTATCCCCCCTGTACAGTCTCCTCTCCCCGGGGTGTAATGGCTGATAACAGAAAGTAATAGATTGTATCCCCCCTGTACAGTCTCCTCTCCCCGAGATGTAATGGCTGATAACAGAGAGTAATAGATTGTATCCCCCCTGTACAGTCTCCTCTCCCCGGGGTGTAATGGCTGATAACAGAGAGTAATAGATTGTATCCCCCCCTGTACAGTCTCCTCTCCCCGGGATGTAATGGCTGATAACAGAGAGTAATAGATTGTATCCCCCCTGTACAGTCTCCTCTCCCCGGGGTGTAATGGCTGATAACAGAGAGTAATAGATTGTATCCCCCCCTGTACAGTCTCCTCTCCCCGGGATGTAATGGCTGATAACAGAGAGTAATAGATTGTATCCCCCCTGTACAGTCTCCTCTCCCCGGGGTGTAATGGCTGATAACAGAGAGTAATAGATTGTATCCCCCCTGTACAGTCTCCTCTCCCCGGGGTGTAATGGCTGATAACAGAAAGTAATAGATTGTATCCCCCCTGTACAGTCTCCTCTCCCCGAGATGTAATGGCTGATAACAGAGAGTAATAGATTGTATCCCCCCTGTACAGTCTCCTCTCCCCGGGGTGTAATGGCTGATAACAGAGAGTAATAGATTGTATCCCCCCCTGTACAGTCTCCTCTCCCCGGGATGTAATGGCTGATAACAGAGAGTAATAGATTGTATCCCCCCTGTACAGTCTCCTCTCCCCGGGATGTAATGGCTGATAACAGAGAGTAATAGATTGTATCCCCCCCCTGTACAGTCTCCTCTCCCCGGGATGTAATGGCTGATAACAGAGAGTAATACCGTAGATTGTATCCCCCCTGTACAGTCTCCTCTCCCCGGGATGTAATGGCTGATAACAGAGAGTAATAGATTGTATCCCCCCCTGTACAGTCTCCTCTCCCCGGGATGTAATGGCTGATAACAGAGAGTAATAGATTGTATCCCCCCCTGTACAGTCTCCTCTCCCCGGGATGTAATGGCTGATAACAGAGAGTAATAGATTGTATCGCCCCTGTACAGTCTCCTCTCCACGGGATGTAATGGCTGATAACAGAGAGTAATAGATTATATCCCCCCCTGTAAAGTCTCCTCTCCCCGGGATGTAATGGCTGATAACAGAGAGTAATAGATTGTATCCCCCCCCCCCCTGTACAGTCTCCTCTCCCCGGGGTGTAATGGCTGATAACAAAGAGTAATAGATTGTATCCTCCCCTGTACAGTCTCCTCTCCCCGGGGTGTAATGGCTGATAACAGAGAGTAATAGATTGTATCCTCCCCTGTACAGTCTCCTCTCCCCGGGGTGTAATGGCTGATAACAGAGAGTAATAGATTGTATCCCCCCTGTACAGTCTCCTCTCCCCGGGGTTTAATGGCTGATAACAGAGAGTAATAGATTGTATCCCCCCTGTACAGTCTCCTCTCTCCGGGATGTATTAGCATAGTGGCAGGTTAGTAGTTACATTGTAGCTACATGTAGTCTCCCTGTGTCCTGTAGCAGGTGATACATTGTAGCTACATGTAGTCTCCCTGTGTCCTGTAGCAGGTGATACATTGTAGCTACATGTAGTCTCCCTGTGTCCTGTAGCAGGTGATACATTGTAGCTACATGTAGTCTCCCTGTGTCCTGTAGCAGGTGATACATTGTAGCTACATGTAGTCTCCCTGTGTCCTGTAGTAGGTGATACATTGTAGCTACATGCAGTCTCCCTGTGTCCTGTAGCAGGTGATACATTGTAGCTACATGTAGTCTCCCTGTGTCCTGTAGTAGGTGATACATTGTAGCTACATGCAGTCTCCCTGTGTCCTGTAGCAGGTGATACATTGTAGCTACATGTAGTCTCCCTGTGTCCTGTAGCAGGTGATACATTGTAGCTACATGTAGTCTCCCTGTGTCCTGTAGTAGGTGATACATTGTAGCTACATGCAGTCTCCCTGTGTCCTGTAGCAGGTGATACATTGTAGCTACATGTAGTCTCCCTGTGTCCTGTAGCAGGTGATACATTGTAGCTACATGTAGTCTCCCTGTGTCCTGTAGCAGGTGATACATTGTAGCTACATGTAGTCTCCCTGTGTCCTGTAGTAGGTGATACATTGTAGCTACATGCAGTCTCCCTGTGTCCTGTAGTAGGTGATACATTGTAGCTACATGCAGTCTCCCTGTGTCCTGTAGCAGGTGATACATTGTAGCTACATGTAGTCTCCCTGTGTCCTGTAGCAGGTGATACATTGTAGCTACATGTAGTCTCCCTGTGTCCTGTAGTAGGTGATACATTGTAGCTACATGTAGTCTCCCTGTGTCCTGTAGCAGGTGATACATTGTAGCTACATGTAGTCTCCCTGTGTCCTGTAGCAGGTGATACATTGTAGCTACATGCAGTCTCCCTGTGTCCTGTAGCAGGTGATACATTGTAGCTACATGTAGTCTCCCTGTGTCCTGTAGCAGGTGATACATTGTAGCTACATGTAGTCTCCCTGTGTCCTGTAGCAGGTGATACATTGTAGCTACATGCAGTCTCCCTGTGTCCTGTAGCAGGTGATACATTGTAGCTACATGTAGTCTCCCTGTGTCCTGTAGCAGGTGATACATTGTAGCTACATGTAGTCTCCCTGTGTCCTGTAGCAGGTGATACATTGTAGCTACATGTAGTCTCCCTGTGTCCTGTAGCAGGTGATACATTGTAGCTACATGTAGTCTCCCTGTGTCCTGTAGTAGGTGATACATTGTAGCTACATGTAGTCTCCCTGTGTCCTGTAGCAGGTGATACATTGTAGCTACATGTAGTCTCCCTGTGTCCTGTAGCAGGTGATACATTGTAGCTACATGTAGTCTCCCTGTGTCCTGTAGCAGGTGATACATTGTAGCTACATGTAGTCTCCCTGTGTCCTGTAGTAGGTGATACATTGTAGTTACATGCAGTCTCCCTGTGTCCTGTAGCAGGTGATACATTGTAGCTACATGTAGTCTCCCTGTGTCCTGTAGCAGGTGATACATTGTAGCTACATGTAGTCTCCCTGTGTCCTGTAGTAGGTGATACATTGTAGCTACATGTAGTCTCCCTGTGTCCTGTAGCAGGTGATACATTGTAGCTACATGTAGTCTCCCTGTGTCCTGTAGCAGGTGATACATTGTAGCTACATGTAGTCTCCCTGTGTCCTGTAGCAGGTGATACATTGTAGCTACATGCAGTCTCCCTGTGTCCTGTAGCAGGTGATACATTGTAGCTACATGTAGTCTCCCTGTGTCCTGTAGCAGGTGATACATTGTAGCTACATGTAGTCTCCCTGTGTCCTGTAGCAGGTGATACATTGTAGCTACATGTAGTCTCCCTGTGTCCTGTAGCAGGTGATACATTGTAGCTACATGTAGTCTCCCTGTGTCCTGTAGCAGGTGATACATTGTAGCTACATGCAGTCTCCCTGTGTCCTGTAGCAGGTGATACATTGTAGCTACATGTAGTCTCCCTGTGTCCTGTAGCAGGTGATACATTGTAGCTACATGTAGTCTCCCTGTGTCCTGTAGCAGGTGATACATTGTAGCTACATGTAGTCTCCCTGTGTCCTGTAGCAGGTGATACATTGTAGCTACATGTAGTCTCCCTGTGTCCTGTAGCAGGTGATACATTGTAGCTACATGTAGTCTCCCTGTGTCCTGTAGCAGGTGATACATTGTAGCTACATGTATTCTCCCTGTGTCCTGTAGCAGGTGATACATTGTAGCTACATGCAGTCTCCCTGTGTCCTGTAGCAGGTGATACATTGTAGCTACATGCAGTCTCCCTGTGTCCTGTAGCAGGTGATACATTGTAGCTACATGTAGTCTCCCTGTGTCCTGTAGCAGGTGATACATTGTAGCTACATGTAGTCTCCCTGTGTCCTGTAGCAGGTGATACATTGTAGCTACATGTAGTCTCCCTGTGTCCTGTAGCAGGTGATACATTGTAGCTACATGTAGTCTCCCTGTGTCCTGTAGTAGGTGATACATTGTAGTTACATGCAGTCTCCCTGTGTCCTGTAGCAGGTGATACATTGTAGCTACATGTAGTCTCCCTGTGTCCTGTAGCAGGTGATACATTGTAGCTACATGTAGTCTCCCTGTGTCCAGTAGCAGGTGATACATTGTAGCTACATGTAGTCTCCCTGTGTCCTGTAGCAGGTGATACATTGTTGTTGCTGCTGCTGCTGATATCAGTGATCTCCCAGTCCTGTGAATGAGTGGCCGGTAGACACACGAGCTGGAGCTCTCCCCCTCCTGGCTGCACACAGAGAGACAATAGCTGTTTGTAGAGAGCAGGAAGGTGATTGTCAGAGAGGAGAGAAGACAGAGGAGGAGGGAGGAGCCTGTCAGGGGGAGGAGCCTGTCAGGGGGGAGGAGCTGCAGTGAATGGGAGACATAGGAGGAGGCTGCAGCATAGAGCATGTGTAGCAGAGTCCAGTAACCAGGGACAACCACACAAGCAGCTCCCGGGCAGCAGCAGCTCATCCACCGCCCGCACAGGCTCGGGGCCCGGCACCAGGGGAGGCTGAGCCGCGCACAGGCCGGGACAGGGGCTGCGCTTCATGAATTAATCATCAGGCGCCGAGACAATGGGCAAATCCAACAGCAAACTCAAGCCAGAGGTGGTGGAAGAGCTGACTAGGAAGACCTACTGTAAGTGCACCCCTGTATGGAGCTGGGCACCCTCTATTGTGGGGTGCAGGGGCATCCCCTGTATGGAGCTGGGCACCCTCTATTGTGGGGCGCAGGGGCATCCCCTGTATGGAGCTGGGCACCCTCTATTGTGGGGCGCAGGGGCATCCCTTGTATGGAGCTGGGCACCCTCTATTGTGGGGCGCAGGGGCATCCCCTGTATGGAGCTGGGCACCCTCTATTGTGGGGCGCAGGGGCATCCCCTGTATGGAGCTGGGCACCCTCTATTGTGGGGCGCAGGGGCATCCCCTGTATGGAGCTGGGCACCCTCTATTGTGGGGCGCAGGGGCATCCCTTGTATGGAGCTGGGCACCCTCTATTGTGGGGCGCAGGGGCATCCCCTGTATGGAGCTGGGCACCCTCTATTGTGGGGCGCAGGGGCATCCCTTGTATGGAGCTGGGCACCCTCTATTGTGGGGCGCAGGGGCATCCCCTGTATGGAGCTGGGCACCCTCTATTGTGGGGCGCAGGGGCATCCCCTGTATGGAGCTGGGCACCCTCTATTGTGGGGCGCAGGGGCATCCTCTGTATGGAGCTGGACATCCTCTATTGTGGGTTACAGGGGCATCCCTTGTATGGAGCTGGGCATCCTCTATTGTGGGTTACAGGGGCATCCCTTGTATGGAGCTGGGCACCCTCTATTGTGGGGTGTAGGGGCATCCCCTGTATGGAGCTGGACATCCTCTATTGTGGGGCGCAGGGGCATCCCTTGTATGGAGCTAGGCACCCTCTATTGTGGGTTACAGGGGCATCCCTTGTATGGAGCTGGGCACCCTCTATTGTGGGTTACAGGGGCATCCCCTGTATGGAGCTGGGCACCCTCTATTGTGGGGTGCAGGGGGACCCCTGTACGGAGCTGGGCATCCTCTATTGTGGTTTACAAGGGCATCCCCTGTATGGAGCTGGGCACCCTCTATTGTGGGGCGCAGGGGCATCCTCTGTATGGAGCTGGACATCCTCTATTGTGGGGTGCAGGGGCATCCCTTGTATGGAGCTGGGCACCCTCTATTGTGGGGCGCAGGGGCATCCCCTGTATGGAGCTGGGCACCCTCTATTGTGGGGTGCAGGGGCATTCCCTGTATGGAGCTGGATATCCTCTATTGTGGGGCGCAGGGGCATCCCTTGTATGGAGCTGGGCACCCTCTATTGTGGGGCGCAGGGGTATCCCCTGTATGGAGCTGGGCACCCTCTATTGTGGGGCGCAGGGGTATCCCCTGTATGGAGCTGGGCACCCTCTATTGTGGGGCGCAGGGGCATCCCCTGTATGGAGCTGGGCACCCTCTATTGTGGGGTGCAGGGGCATCCCCTGTATGGAGCTGGATATCCTCTATTGTGGGGCGCAGGGGCATCCCTTGTATGGAGCTGGGCATCCTCTATTGTGGGTTACAGGGGCATCCCCTGTATGGAGCTGGGCATCCTCTATTGTGGGGTGTGGGGGCATCCCCTGTATGGAGCTGGGCATCCTATATTGTGGGGTGTGGGGGCATCCCCTGTGTGGAGCTGGGCACCCTCTATTGTGGGGCGCGGGGGACCCCTGTGTGGAGCTGGGCACCCTCTATTGTGGGGCGCAGGGGGACCCCTGTATGGAGCTGGGCACCCTCTATTGTGGGGCGCAGGGGCATCCCCTGTATGGAGCTGGGCACCCTCTATTGTGGGGCGCAGGGGGACCCCTGTGTGGAGCTGGGCACCCTCTATTGTGGGGCGCAGGGGCATCCCCTGTATGGAGCTGGGCACCCTCTATTGTGGGGTGCAGGGGCATCCCCTGTATGGAGCTGGATATCCTCTATTGTGGGGCGCAGGGGCATCCCTTGTATGGAGCTGGGCATCCTCTATTGTGGGTTACAAGGGCATCCCCTGTATGGAGCTGGGCATCCTCTATTGTGGGTTACAGGGGCATCCCCTGTATGGAGCTGGGCATCCTCTATTGTGGGTTACAAGGGCATCCCCTGTATGGAGCTGGGCACCCTCTATTGTGGGGCGCAGGGGCATCCCCTGTATGGAGCTGGGCACCCTCTATTGAGGGGCGCAGGGGCATCCCCTGTATGGAGCTGGGCACCCTCTATTGTGGGGTGCAGGGGCATCCCCTGTATGGAGCTGGATATCCTCTATTGTGGGGCGCAGGGGCATCCCTTGTATGGAGCTGGGCATCCTCTATTGTGGGTTACAAGGGCATCCCCTGTATGGAGCTGGGCATCCTCTATTGTGGGTTACAGGGGCATCCCCTGTATGGAGCTGGGCATCCTCTATTGTGGGTTACAGGGGCATCCCCTGTATGGAGCTGGGCATCCTCTATTGTGGGTTACAAGGGCATCCCCTGTATGGAGCTGGGCACCCTCTATTGTGGGGCGCAGGGGCATCCCCTGTATGGAGCTGGGCACCCTCTATTGAGGGGCGCAGGGGCATCCCCTGTATGGAGCTGGGCACCCTCTATTGTGGGGCGCAGGGGCATCCCCTGTATGGAGCTGGGCACCCTCTATTGTGGGGCACAGGGGCATCCCCTGTATGGAGCTGCGCACCCTCTATTGTGGGGCGCAGGGGCATCCCCTGTATGGAGCTGGGCACCCTCTATTGTGGGGTGTAGGGGCATCCCCTGTACGGAGCTGGGCATCCTCTATTGTGGGGTGCAGGGGCATCACCTGCGGGTTGGACATCATCCAGTTGTGGGGTGCAGTTATGGACATCCATTGTGTAGTATCTACTTGTCGCATGTAAGACATCCTCTATTTGTGTGGTACAGGGCTAGGCATTCTCCATGCAGTGCCTACCTGTAGGTGCAGGGCTAGGCTTCCCCTGTATAGTATGTACTTGTAGGGTGCAGGGTTGGGCACCCTCTGTTTTGCAGTTGTGCCTATTTGTACGGTGCAGGACATATTTGTGGGGTGCAGAGCTAGGAATCCTCCATGCAGTGCCTACTTGTACGGTGCAGGGCTGGGCATCCCTTGTGTAGTGCCTACTTGTACGGTGCAGGGCTGGGCATCCCTTGTGTAGTGCCTACTTGTACGGTGCAGGGCTGGGCATCCCTTGTGTAGTGCCTACTTGTACGGTGCAGGGCTGGGCATCCCTTGTGTAGTGCCTACTTGTACGGTGCAGGGCTGGGCATCCCTTGTGTAGTGCCTACTTGTACGGTGCAGGGCTGGGCATCCCTTGTGTAGTGCCTACTTGTACGGTGCAGGGCTGGGCATCCCTTGTGTAGTGCCTACTTGTAGGATGCTAGGCTGGGCATCCTCTGTTTAGTAGAAGTGCCTACTTGTAGGGTGCATTACCTGAAGTGTGGAGAGTCAGATGTGGGGGTGTCCAGGGAGAGGGACTGGATGTGTGGGTGTTGTGCTCTGAGGCTTCTATGCAGCCTGGTAGTCATAGGCTACAGACCTGGGTGTGTGTGTGCTGGAGGCGGCTCGTTACTGACAGCTAACAGAGCTGTGCTTTGGGTGTCATCATGGTGACCTCCTGGATCCCACATTGCATCTTGTACAGGAAGATGATGAGGGTTATAAGCCAGGCTGTATGTGCACATCATCTATCTGTGTCTATGGTTTCCTGCTCCCCCATCATTATGACATGTAGCGCTGGAGGAGGTTTCTCGTCTTGATGGTCACGTTGTAGATCTCGGGCTTTCTGGCAGCACTCTGGCATTTCACACATTTAGGAGGAAATCATCTCTTTTCCCCCTCTGGAGGAGGCGTCCGGCGTGGGGCCTGAGTGCAGGAGCCTCTGCAGAGATTTCCTGTCCAGTCTTCCTAGTTATGGGAACACCACATGTGTAGAAGTGGAGCTGGAACACACAGTGGGAGGAATAAGTATTGGATCCCAGGACGATTTTGCAGGTTTTTCCCACCTACACAGAATGGAGAAATCTGTAATTTTATTGTTGGTCACTTCATCTGCGAGAGACAGGATCTAAAAGAAAAATTCCAGAAAATCTCATTGTATCATTTTCAAATAATGAATTAGCATTTTCTTGCATGAGACAAGTATTTCATCCCATAGGAAGCAGAATGTAATATTTAGTACAGAGAGGTCGGATGTATTTCATTGCTGCAGGGATTGTGGCCCCGTCCTCCAGACACATCTTCTCCAGATCTTACAGGGCTCCAGGCGGTCGCTGGAAAACATGGAGTTTCAGCTCCTCCAGAGATTTCTGCTTGGGTTCAGGTCTGGAGACTGAAAGGACCTTGAAATGCTTAAAACTGAGCGGCTCCAGAGTTGCCCGGGCTTTGTGTCTAGGGTCATGGTCCAACCCAACCACAACCAAAACCCATCTTCATTGCTCGGAGAGGAGGAGGTTTTTGTCCAAAATCTTGTGATACATGACCCCATACATGCCCCTCTACCATACATGCTACCTCTACCACCCCTAAACTCTGATGGTGTCACCCCAATTCTTCATATTTTGGACGGTGTTCTTGGGGTCTTTCTTCTTCCTCCAACCCGAGCAAGTGGAGTCGATACTAAAAAGTTCTATTCTGGTCTCCTCTGACCACATGACCTTCTATAATGTCTCCTCTGGATCTTCCATATGGTCAGTGGGCGCCTGTCTCAGAATCCTCCTTACCCCACGAGGCGAGATCTTGCTCGGAGGCCCAGACCAAGGAAGACTGACAGTCATCCAGTGTTTCTTCCATCTTCTAATAATTGTGCCAGAAGCTGGAGCCTATTGTCCTGTAACCATCACAGCCTCGTGTCCCTGGGCTCCTTACACAGCGCTATGGTCTTACCCCTGGTGCAGAGGTTGGACTGTGATTCAGTGTGTGGACAGGTGTCTCTATACAGGAAACAAGTGCAAATTAATACCAGTAATGAGTGCCGTGTGGGAGGGGCTGCGGGTAATGAGTGCCGTGTGGGAGGGGCTGCGGGTAATGAGTGCAGAGTGGAAGGGGCTGCGGGTAATGAGTGCAGAGTGGGAGAGGCTGCGGGTAATGAGTGCCGTGTGGGAGGGGCTGCGGGTAATGAGTGCAGAGTGGGAGGTGCTGCGGGTAATGAGTGCCGTGCGGGAGGGGCTGCGGGTAATGAGTGCAGAGTGGGAGAGGCTGCGGGTAATGAGTGCCGTGTGGGAGGGGCTGCGGGTAATGAGTGCCGTGCGGGAGGGGCTGCGGGTAATGAGTGCAGAGTGGGAGAGGCTGCGGGTAATGAGTGCCGTGTGGGAGGGGCTGCGGGTAATGAGTGCAGAGTGGGAGGGGCTGCGGGTAATGAGTGCAGAGTGGGAGGGGCTGCGGGTAATGAGTGCTGTGCGGGAGGTGCTGCGGGTAATGAGTGCCGTGCGGGAGGGGCTGCTTACAGCACTGAAAGAGACAGAATTCTTGCTTTTTAAAAAGATGAAATACTTACTTCATGCTATAAAATGGTAATTAATTATTTAAACCTCATACAATGAGATTTTCTGGATTTTTAAATTATAATTTTTTTTTCTTCGATTCTGTCTCTCACAGTTGAAGTGACCTACAATAAAAATTACAGACTTACAAATACTTATTTTCCCCACTGTATATATGTAGCAGGATAAGAATATAAATGTGTAGCTCTGCCAGAAGGATCAGAGATGAGGGAAGGCATTGGGGTCACTGCACAGGTCAGGGCGCTAATCTAGATGCAACCAGCGAGACGGGAGGCAAAAGGGTTCATCATCTATTTGTAGGCTGGACGTTGTATGAATGGAGGGTGACAACAGAGAGCAGCCGCTAACAAATACACATACCTTTCCAGAATACATTCTGTTACTCTCTGTTATCAGCCATTACATCCCGGGGAGAGGAGACTGTACAGGGGGGATACAATCTATTACTCTCTGTTATCAGCCATTACACCCCGGGGAGAGGAGACTGTACAGGGGGGATACAATCTATTACTCTCTGTTATCAGCCATTACATCCCGGGGAGAGGAGACTGTACAGGGGGGGATACAATCTATTACTCTCTGTTATCAGCCATTACACCCCGGGGAGAGGAGACTGTACAGGGGGATACAATCTATTACTCTCTGTTATCAGCCATTACATCCCGGGGAGAGGAGACTGTACAGGGGGGGATACAATCTATTACTCTCTGTTATCAGCCATTACATCCCGGGGAGAGGAGACTGTACAGGGGGGGATACAATCTATTACTCTCTGTTATCAGCCATTACACCCCGGGGAGAGGAGACTGTACAGGGGGGATACAATCTATTACTCTCTGTTATCAGCCATTACACCCCGGGGAGAGGAGACTGTACAGGGGGGATACAATCTATTACTCTCTGTTATCAGCCATTACATCCCAGGGAGAGGAGACTGTACAGGGGGGATACAATCTATTACTCTCTGTTATCAGCCATTACACCCCGGGGAGAGGAGACTGTACAGGGGGGATACAATCTATTACTCTCTGTTATCAGCCATTACATCCCGGGGAGAGGAGACTGTACAGGGGGGATACAATCTATTACTCTCTGTTATCAGCCATTACACCCCGGGGAGAGGAGACTGTACAGGGGGGATACAATCTATTACTCTCTGTTATCAGCCATTACACCCCGGGGAGAGGTGGTTGGATGTCAGCAGTTTTAGTTCCTCGCTGTCTCCTGTACTGATAAAACCTCCAGGGTCTTTCCCTTTTTCTGCATCTTCTAAGCTGCAGACAGTAGGTAAGTGGCTCTTGGGGGTCTGCAGGTACCCCCATCCATCATATTGCTCTGGCAGGTTACATGAATAGAGCTGGTAAGGTAATCATCTGGATTTGTCAGTAAGTGCTTCACCTACAATCCCCATAGATCTTCTCTTATTGCTCCAGGAGATTCCCATCGCTGCTCGCACCCTTCTCCTGACACCCGCAGATCTTGTTGAGAATCTGTGGGATTTCTCTGAGATTCTGGGCCACCAAAAACAGGCGGTTTCTATGGTAACAAGGCGTGAACGCCCCGGCAGCAGAACGTCAGATCCAGATAAAATTGTCTCCGTCATGTTTCCATTCTGCAGAAAGCAACATAAAGGAATGAGCTGCGTTCTGCGTGGCTGACCCCCCCACCCCCTCCTCTGGGGCGCACACGGGGTTAATGAATAGAAGCTGAATTATTTGCATCTGTCTACCATTGTGATGGGGATGCAGCAGCTGGTGATGCCCCTTCCTAGGGAGACGCGTGTGTGTGCATGGGCAACGGGGGCCGCACTGTGCTGCCAGATGTCCTGCTCTACTAACTGAGACCGTAGTAATAAGGTGCCCATATATACAGGATAGGAGTAGTAGTACTGTACCATATATACAGGATAGGAGTAGTAGTACTGTACCATATATACAGGATAGGAGTAGTAGTACTGTACCATATATACAGGATAGGAGTAGTAGTACTGTGCTGTGCCCATATATACAGGATAGGAGTAGTAGTACTGTACCATATATACAGGATAGGAGTAGTAGTACTGTACCATATATACAGGATAGGAGTAGTAGTACTGTACCATATATACAGGATAGGAGTAGTAGTACTGTGCTGTGCCCATATATACAGGATAGGAGTAGTAGTACTGTACCATATATACAGGATAGGAGTAGTAGTACTGTACCATATATACAGGATAGGAGTAGTAGTACTGTACCATATATACAGGATAGGAGTAGTAGTACTGTGCTGTGCCCATATATACAGGATAGGAGTAGTAGTACTGTACCATATATACAGGATAGGAGTAGTAGTACTGTGCTGTGCCCATATATACAGGATAGGAGTAGTAGTACTGTACCATATATACAGGATAGGAGTAGTAGTACTGTGCTGTGCCCATATATACAGGATAGGAGTAGTAGTACTGTACCATATATACAGGATAGGAGTAGTAGTACTGTACCATATATACAGGATAGGAGTAGTAGTACTGTGCTGTGCCCATATATACAGGATAGGAGTAGTAGTACTGTACCATATATACAGGATAGGAGTAGTAGTACTGTGCTGTGCCCATATATACAGGATAGGAGTAGTAGTACTGTACCATATATACAGGATAGGAGTAGTAGTACTGTGCAGTGTCCATATATACAGGATAGGAGTAGTAGTACTGTGCAGTGTCCATATATACAGAATAGGAGTAGTAGTACTGTACCATATATACAGGATAGGAGTAGTAGTACTGTGCTGTGCCCATATATACAGGATAGGAGTAGTAGTACTGTACCATATATACAGGATAGGAGTAGTAGTACTGTGCTGTACCCATATATACAGGATAGGAGTAGTAGTACTGTGCTGTACCCATATATACAGGATAGGAGTAGTAGTACTGTGCTGTGCCCATATATACAGGATAGGAGTAGTAGTACTGTGCTGTGCTCATATATACAGGATAGGAGTAGTAGTACTGTACCATATATACAGGATAGGAGTAGTAGTACTGTACCATATATACAGGATAGGAGTAGTAGTACTGTGCCCATATATACAGGATAGGAGTAGTAGTACTGTACCATATATACAGGATAGGAGTAGTAGTACTGTACCATATATACAGGATAGGAGTAGTAGTACTGTGCCCATATATACAGGATAGGAGTAGTAGTACTGTACCATATATACAGGATAGGAGTAGTAGTACTGTGCCCATATATACAGGATAGGAGTAGTAGTACTGTGCTGTGCCCATATATACAGGAGAGGAGTAGTAGTACTGTGCTGTGTACATATATACAGGATAGGAGTAGTAGTACTGTGCTGTGCCCATATATACAGGATAGGAGTAGTAGTACTGTGCTGTGCCCATATATACAGGATAGGAGTAGTAGTACTGTGCTGTGCCCATATATACAGGATAGGAGTAGTAGTACTGTCCTGTGCCCATATATACAGGATAGGAGTAGTAGTACTGTGCTGTGCCCATATATACAGGATAGGAGTAGTAGTACTGTGCTGTGCCCATATATACAGGATAGGAGTAGTAGTACTGTACCATATATACAGGATAGGAGTAGTAGTACTGTACCATATATACAGGATAGGAGTAGTAGTACTGTGCTGTGCCCATATATACAGGATAGGAGTAGTAGTACTGTACCATATATACAGGATAGGAGTAGTAGTACTGTACCATATATACAGGATAGGAGTAGTAGTACTGTACCATATATACAGGATAGGAGTAGTAGTACTGTGCTGTGCCCATATATACAGGATAGGAGTAGTAGTACTGTACCATATATACAGGATAGGAGTAGTAGTACTGTACCATATATACAGGATAGGAGTAGTAGTACTGTACCATATATACAGGATAGGAGTAGTAGTACTGTGCTGTGCCCATATATACAGGATAGGAGTAGTAGTACTGTACCATATATACAGGATAGGAGTAGTAGTACTGTGCTGTGCCCATATATACAGGATAGGAGTAGTAGTACTGTACCATATATACAGGATAGGAGTAGTAGTACTGTGCTGTGCCCATATATACAGGATAGGAGTAGTAGTACTGTACCATATATACAGGATAGGAGTAGTAGTACTGTACCATATATACAGGATAGGAGTAGTAGTACTGTGCTGTGCCCATATATACAGGATAGGAGTAGTAGTACTGTACCATATATACAGGATAGGAGTAGTAGTACTGTGCTGTGCCCATATATACAGGATAGGAGTAGTAGTACTGTACCATATATACAGGATAGGAGTAGTAGTACTGTGCAGTGTCCATATATACAGGATAGGAGTAGTAGTACTGTGCAGTGTCCATATATACAGAATAGGAGTAGTAGTACTGTACCATATATACAGGATAGGAGTAGTAGTACTGTGCTGTGCCCATATATACAGGATAGGAGTAGTAGTACTGTACCATATATACAGGATAGGAGTAGTAGTACTGTGCTGTACCCATATATACAGGATAGGAGTAGTAGTACTGTGCTGTACCCATATATACAGGATAGGAGTAGTAGTACTGTGCTGTGCCCATATATACAGGATAGGAGTAGTAGTACTGTGCTGTGCTCATATATACAGGATAGGAGTAGTAGTACTGTACCATATATACAGGATAGGAGTAGTAGTACTGTACCATATATACAGGATAGGAGTAGTAGTACTGTGCCCATATATACAGGATAGGAGTAGTAGTACTGTACCATATATACAGGATAGGAGTAGTAGTACTGTACCATATATACAGGATAGGAGTAGTAGTACTGTGCCCATATATACAGGATAGGAGTAGTAGTACTGTACCATATATACAGGATAGGAGTAGTAGTACTGTGCCCATATATACAGGATAGGAGTAGTAGTACTGTGCTGTGCCCATATATACAGGAGAGGAGTAGTAGTACTGTGCTGTGTACATATATACAGGATAGGAGTAGTAGTACTGTGCTGTGCCCATATATACAGGATAGGAGTAGTAGTACTGTGCTGTGCCCATATATACAGGATAGGAGTAGTAGTACTGTGCTGTGCCCATATATACAGGATAGGAGTAGTAGTACTGTCCTGTGCCCATATATACAGGATAGGAGTAGTAGTACTGTGCTGTGCCCATATATACAGGATAGGAGTAGTAGTACTGTGCTGTGCCCATATATACAGGATAGGAGTAGTAGTACTGTGCTGTGCCCATATATACAGGATAGGAGTAGTAGTACTGTGCTGTGCCCATATATACAGGATAGGAGTAGTAGTACTGTGCTGTGCCCATATATACAGGATAGGAGTAGTAGTACTGTGCTGTGCCCATATATACAGGATAGGAGTAGTAGTACTGTGCTGTGCACATATATACAGGATAGGAGTAGTAGTACTGTGCTGTGCCCATATATACAGGATAGGAGTATCATAGTATATAAGGCTGGAAGGAGACGCAAGTCCATCAAGTCCAACCTTTAAGAATTAAATAAATGTTTTATCCCCATAACCCGTGATATTTTTTCCCTCCAGAAAGTCATCCAGGCCTCTCTTGAACATGTACATAGAGTCCGCCATAACAACCTCCTGCGGCAAAGAGTTCCATAGTCTCACTGCTCTTACAGTAAAGAACCTTTGTCTATGGTGATGGTAGGACCTCCTGTCCTCTAGGTGTAGAGGATGTCCCCTGTCTATGGTGATGTAGAACCTCCTCTCCTCTAGGTGTAGAGGATGCCCCTGTCTATGGTGATGGTAGAACCTCCTCTCCTCTAGGTGTAGAGGATGCCCCCTGTCTATGGTGATGGTAGAACCTCCTCTCCTCTAGGTGTAGAGGATGTCCCCTGTCTATGGTGATGTAGAACCTCCTCTCCTCTAGGTGTAGAGGATGCCCCCTGTCTATGGTGATGGTAGAATATCCTCTCCTCTAGGTGTAGAGGATGCCCCCTGTCTATGGTGATGGTAGAACCTCCTCTCCTCTAGGTGTAGAGGATGCCCCTTGTCTATGGTGATGGTAGAACCTCCTCTCCTCTAGGTGTAGAGGATGCCCCCTGTCTATGGTGATGGTAGAACCTCCTCTCCTCTAGGTGTAGAGGATGTCCCCTGTCTATGGTGATGTAGAACCTCCTCTCCTCTAGGTGTAGAGGATGCCCCCTGTCTATGGTGATGGTAGAATATCCTCTCCTCTAGGTGTAGAGGATGCCCCCTGTCTATGGTGATGGTAGAACCTCCTCTCCTCTAGGTGTAGAGGATGCCCCTTGTCTATGGTGATGGTAGAACCTCCTCTCCTCTAGGTGTAGAGGATGTCCCCTGTCTATGGTGATGGTAAAATCTCCTCTCCTCTAGGTGTAGAGGATGTCCCCTGTCTATGGTGATGGTAGAACCTCCTCTCCTCTAGGTGTAGAGGATGTCCCCTGTCTATGGTGATGGTAGAACCTCCTCTTCTCTAGGTGTAGAGGATGCCCCCTGTCTATGGTGATGGTAGAACCTCCTCTCCTCTAGGCGTAGAGGATGCCCCCTGTCTATGGTGATGGTAGAACCTCCTCTCCTCTAGGCGTAGAGGATGCCCCCTGTCTATGGTGATGGTAGAACCTCCTCTCCTCTAGGTGTAGAGGATGCCCCCTGTCTATGGTGATGGTAGAACCTCCTCTCCTCTAGGTGTAGAGGATGTCCCCTGTATATGGTGATGGTAGAACCTCCTCTCCTCTAGGTGTAGAGGATGTCCCCTGTCTATGGTGATGGTAGAACCTCCTCTCCTCTAGGTGTAGAGGATGCCCCTGTCTATGGTGATGGTAGAACCTCCTCTCCTCTAGGTGTAGAGGATGTCCCCTGTCTATGGTGATGGTAGAACCTCCTCTCCTCTAGGTGTAGAGGATGTCCCCTGTCTATGGTGATGGTAGAACCTCCTCTCCTCTAGCTGTAGAGGATGTCCCCTGTCTATGGTGATGGCAGAGCCTCCTCTCCTCTAGGTGTAGAGGATGCCTCCTGTCTATGGTGATGGTAGAACCTCCTCTCCTCTAGGTGTAGAGGATGTCCCCTGTCTATGGTGATGGTAGAGCCTCCTCTCCTCTAGGTGTAGAGGATGCCCCTGTCTATGGTGATGATAGAACCTCCTCTCCTCTAGGTGTAGAGGATGCCCCTGTCTATGGTGATGGTAGAACCCCCTCTCCTCTAGGTGTAGAGGATGTCCCCTGTCTATGGTGATGGTAGAACCTCCCCTCCTCTAGGTGTAGAGGATGTCCCCTGTCTATGGTGATGGTAGAGCCTCCCCTCCTCTAGGTGTAGAGGATGTCCCCTGTCTATGGTGATGGTAGAACCTCCTCTCCTCTAGGTGTAGAGGATGCCCCCTGTCTATGGTGATGGTAGAATATCCTCTCCTCTAGGTGTAGAGGATGTCCCCTGTCTATGGTGATGGTAGAACCTCCTCTCCTCTAGGTGTAGAGGATGCCCCCTGTCTATGGTGATGGTAGAACCTCCTCTCCTCTAGGTGTAGAGGATGTCCCCTGTCTATGGTGATGGTAGAACCTCCTCTCCTCTAGGTGTAGAGGATGCCCCCTGTCTATGGTGATGGTAGAACCTCCTCTCCTCTAGGTGTAGAGGATGCCCCCTGTCTATGGTGATGGTAGAGCCTCCTCTCCTCTAGGTGTAGAGGATGCCCCCTGTCTATGGTGATGGTAGAACCTCCTCTCCTCTAGGTGTAGAGGATGTCCCCTGTCTATGGTGATGGTAGAGCCTCCTCTCCTCTAGGTGTAGATGATGCCCCCTTGTCTATGGTGATGGTAAAATCGCCTCTCCTCTAGGTGTAGAGGATGCTCCCTGTCTATGGTGATGGTAGAACCTCCTCTCCTCTAGGTGTAGAGGATGTCCCCTGTCTATGGTGATGATAGAACCTCCTCTCCTCTAGGTGTAGAGGATGCCCCCTGTCTATGGTGATGGTAGAACCTCCTCTCCTCTAGGTGTAGAGGATGCCCCCTGTCTATGGTGATGGTAGCACCTCCTCTCCTCTAGGTGTAGAGGATGCCCCCTGTCTATGGTGATGGTAGAACCTCCTCTCCTCTAGGTGTAGAGGATGCCCCCTGTCTATGGTGATGGTAGAATCGCCTCTCCTCTAGGTGTAGAGGATGCCCTCTGTCTATGGTGATGGTAGATCCTCCTCTCCTCTAGGTGTAGAGGATGCCCTCTGTCTATGGTGATGGTAGAATCGCCTCTCCTCTAGGTGTAGAGGATGTCTCCTGTCTATGGTGATGGTAGAACCTCCTCTCCTCTAGGTGTAGAGGATGTCCCCTGTCTATGGTGATGGTAGAGCCTCCTCTCCTCTAGGTGTAGAGGATGTTCCCTGACTATGGTGATGGTAGAACCTCCTCTCCTCTAGGTGTAGAGGATGCCCCCTGTCTATGGTGATGGTAGACCCCCCCCCTTCCTCTAGGTGTAGAGGATGCTCCCTGTCTATGGTGATGATAGAACCTCCTCTCCTCTAGGTGTAGAGGATGCCCCCTGTCTATGGTGATGGTAGAATCGCCTCTCCTCTAGGTGTAGAGGATGCCCTCTGTCTATGGTGATGGTAGATCCTCCTCTCCTCTAGGTGTAGAGGATGTCCCCTGTCTATGGTGATGATAGAACCTCCTCTCCTCTAGGTGTAGAGGATGCCCCCTGTCTATGGTGATGGTAGAACCTCCTCTCCTCTAGGTGTAGAGGATGCCCCCTGTCTATGGTGATGGTAGCACCTCCTCTCCTCTAGGTGTAGAGGATGCCCCCTGTCTATGGTGATGATAGAACCTCCTCTCCTCTAGGTGTAGAGGATGCCCCCTGTCTATGGTGATGGTAGAATCGCCTCTCCTCTAGGTGTAGAGGATGCCCTCTGTCTATGGTGATGGTAGATCCTCCTCTCCTCTAGGTGTAGAGGATGTCCCCTGTCTATGGTGATGGTAGAATCGCCTCTCCTCTAGGTGTAGAGGATGTCTCCTGTCTATGGTGATGGTAGAACCTCCTCTCCTCTAGGTGTAGAGGATGTCCCCTGTCTATGGTGATGGTAGAGCCTCCTCTCCTCTAGGTGTAGAGGATGTTCCCTGACTATGGTGATGGTAGAACCTCCTCTCCTCTAGGTGTAGAGGATGCCCCCTGTCTATGGTGATGGTAGACCCCCCCCCTTCCTCTAGGTGTAGAGGATGCTCCCTGTCTATGGTGATGATAGAACCTCCTCTCCTCTAGGTGTAGAGGATGTTCCCTGTCTATGGTGATGGTAGAACCTCCTCTCCTCTAGGTGTAGAGGATGTCCCCTGTCTATGGTGATGGTAGAACCTCCTCTCCTCTAGGTGTAGAGGATGCTCCCTGTCTATGGTGATGATAGAACCTCCTCTCCTCTAGGTGTAGAGGATGCCCCCTGTCTATGGTGATGGTAGAGCCTCCTCTCCTCTAGGTGTAGAGGATGCCCCCTGTCTATGGTGACGGTAGAACCTCCTCTCCTCTAGGTGTAGAGGATGCCCCCTGTCTATGGTGATGGTAGAACCTCATCTCCTCTAGGTGTAGAGGATGTCCCCTGTCTATGGTGATGGTAGAACCTCCTCTCCTCTAGGTGTAGAGGATGCCCCCTGTCTATGGTGATGGTAGAACCTCCTCTCCTCTAGGTGTAGAGGATGTCCCCTGTCTATGGTGATGGTAGAACCTCCTCTCCTCTAGGTGTAGAGGATGCCCCCTGTCTATGGTGATGGTAGAACCTCCTCTCCTCTAGGTGTAGAGGATGCTCCCTGTCTATGGTGATGGTAGAACCTCCTCTCCTCTAGGTGTAGAGGATGTCCCCTGTCTATGGTGATGGTAGAATATCCTCTCCTCTAGGTGTAGAGGATGCCCCTTGTCTATGGTGATGGTAAAATCGCCTCTCCTCTAGGTGTAGAGGATGCCCCCTGTCTATGGTGATGGTAGAATCGCCTCTCCTCTAGGTGTAGAGGATGCCCCCTTGTCCTGGTCACAGGCCTAGGTATAAAAAGATCTTTGGAGAGATCCTTGTACTGTCTTTTCAGGTATTTGTACATTGTAATGAGGTCTCCCCTCAGTCGTCTTTTTTCTAAACTGAATAATCCCAAATCTGTCAGTGTATTCTAGTTCCCCCATTCCCCTAATAATCCTGGTTGCTCTCCTCTGCACCCGTTCCAGCTCTACTATATCCTTTTTATACACTGGTGCCCAAAACTGTACACAATATTCCATGTGTGGTCTGACCTAGTAGTAGTACTGTGCTGTGCCCATATATACAGGATAGGAGTAGTAGTACTGTGCTGTGCCCATATATACAGGATGGGAGTAATAGTACTGTGCTGTGTACATATATACAGGATAGGAGTAGTAGTACTGTGCTGTGCCCATATATACAGGATAGGAGTAGTAGTACTGTGCTGTGCCCATATATACAGGATAGGAGTAGTAGTACTGTGCTGTGCCCATATATACAGGATGGGAGTAATAGTACTGTGCTGTGTACATATATACAGGATGGGAGTAGTAGTACTGTGCTGTGCCCATATATACAGGATGGGGGTAATAGTACTGTACTGTGCCCATATATACAGGATAGGAGTAGTAGTACTGTGCTGTGTACATATATACAGGATAGGAGTAGTAGTACTGTGCTGTGCCCATATATACAGGATGGGAGTAATAGTACTGTGCTGTGTACATATATACAGGATAGGAGTAGTAGTACTGTGCTGTGCCCATATATACAGGATAGGAGGAGTAGTAGTACTGTGCTGTGCCCATATATACAGGATAGGAGGAGGAGTAGTACTGTGCTGTCCTCATATATACAGGATAGGAGGAGTAGTACTGTGCCCTTTATATAGGATAGGAGGAGTAGTACTGTGCCCTTTATATAGGATAGGAGGAGTAGTACTGTGCCCATATATACAGGATAGGAGGAGTAGTACTGTTCCCATATATACAGGATAGGAGGAGTAGTACTGTGCTGCGCCCATATATACAGGATAGGAGTAGTAGTACTGTGCTGTTCCCATATATACAGGGTAGGAGTAGTAGTACTGTGCTGTCCACATATATACAGGATAGGAGGAGTAGTAGTACTGTGCTGTGCCCATATATACAGGATGGGAATAATAGTACTGTGCTGTGCCCATATATACAGGATGGGAATAATAGTACTGTGCTGTGCCCATATATACAGGATAGGAGTAGTAGTACTGTGCTGTGCCCATATATACAGGATAGGAGTAGTAGTACTGTGCTGTGCCCATATATACAGGATGGGAGTAATAGTACTGTGCTGTGTACATATATACAGGATGGGAGTAGTAGTACTGTGCTGTGCCCATATATACAGGATGGGAGTAATAGTACTGTACTGTGCCCATATATACAGGATAGGAGTAGTAGTACTGTGCTGTGTACATATATACAGGATAGGAGTAGTAGTACTGTGCTGTGCCCATATATACAGGATGGGAGTAATAGTACTGTGCTGTGTACATATATACAGGATAGGAGTAGTAGTACTGTGCTGTGCCCATATATACAGGATAGGAGGAGTAGTAGTACTGTGCTGTGCCCATATATACAGGATAGGAGGAGGAGTAGTACTGTGCTGTCCTCATATATACAGGATAGGAGGAGTAGTACTGTGCCCTTTATATAGGATAGGAGGAGTAGTACTGTGCCCATATATACAGGATAGGAGGAGTAGTACTGTTCCCATATATACAGGGTAGGAGGAGTAGTACTGTGCTGTTCCCATATATACAGGGTAGGAGTAGTAGTACTGTGCTGTCCACATATATACAGGATAGGAGGAGTAGTAGTACTGTGCTGTCCACATATATACAGGATGGGAATAATAGTACTGTGCTGTGCCCATATATACAGGATGGGAATAATAGTACTGTGCTGTGCCCATATATACAGGATGGGAATAATAGTACTGTGCTGTGCCCATATATACAGGATGGGAATAATAGTACTGTGCTGTGCCCATATATACAGGATAGGAGGAGTAGTACTGTGCTGTGCCCATATATACAGGATAGGAGGAGTAGTACTGTGCTGTGCCCATATATACAGGATAGGAGTAGTAGTTCTGTGCTGTGCCCATATATACAGGATAGGAGTAGTAGTACAATGCTGCACCCATATATACAGGATAGGAGTAGTAGTACTGTGCCCATATATACAGGATAGGAGGAGTAGTACTGTGCTGTGCCCATATATACAGGATAGGAGGAGTAGTACTGTGCTGTGCCCATATATACAGGATAGGAGGAGTAGTACTGTGCTGTGCCCATATATACAGGATAGGAGGAGTAGTACTGTGCTGTGCCCATATATACAGGATAGGAGGAGTAGTACTGTGCTGTGCCCATATATACAGGATAGGAGGAGTAGTACTGTGCTGTGCCCATATATACAGGATAGGAGGAGTAGTACTGTGCTGTGCCCATATATACAGGATAGGAGGAGTAGTACTGTGCTGTGCCCATATATACAGGATAGGAGGAGTAGTACTGTGCTGTGCCCATATATACAAGATAGGAGTAATAGTACTGTGCTGTGTCCATATATACAGGATAGGAGTAGTAGTACTGTGCTGTACCCATGTATACAGGATAGGAGTAGTAGTACTGTGCTGTGCCCATGTATACAGGATAGGAGGAGTAGTACTGTGCTGTGCCCATATATACAGGATAGGAGGAGTAGTACTGTGCTGTGCCCATATATACAGGATAGGAGGAGTAGTACTGTGCTGTGCCCATATATACAGGATAGGAGGAGTAGTACTGTGCTGTGCCCATATATACAGGATAGGAGGAGTAGTACTGTGCTGTGCCCATATATACAGGATAGGAGGAGTAGTACTGTGCTGTGCCCATATATACAGGATAGGAGGAGTAGTACTGTGCCCATATATACAGGATAGAAGTAGTAGTACTGTGCTGTGTCCATATATACAGGATAGGAGTAGTAGTACTGTGCCCATATATACAGGATAGGAGGAGTAGTACTGTGCTGTGCCCATATATACAGGATAGGAGGAGTAGTACTGTGCTGTGCCCATATATACAGGATAGGAGGAGTAGTACTGTGCTGTGCCCATATATACAGGATAGGAGGAGTAGTACTGTGCTGTGCCCATATATACAGGATAGGAGGAGTAGTACTGTGCTGTGCCCATATATACAGGATAGGAGGAGTAGTACTGTGCTGTGCCCATATATACAGGATAGGAGGAGTAGTACTGTGCTGTGCCCATATATACAGGATAGGAGGAGTAGTACTGTGCTGTGCCCATATATACAGGATAGGAGGAGTAGTACTGTGCTGTGTACATATATACAGGATAGGAGGAGTAGTACTGTGCCCATATATACAGGATAGAAGTAGTAGTACTGTGCTGTGTCCATATATACAGGATAGGAGTAGTAGTACTGTGCCCATATATACAGGATAGGAGGAGTAGTACTGTGCTGTGCCCATATATACAGGATAGGAGGAGTAGTACTGTGCTGTGCCCATATATACAGGATAGGAGGAGTAGTACTGTGCTGTGCCCATATATACAGGATAGGAGGAGTAGTACTGTGCTGTGCCCATATATACAGGATAGGAGGAGTAGTACTGTGCTGTGCCTATATATACAGGATAGGAGTAGTAGTACTGTGCCCATATATACAGGATAGGAGGAGTAGTACTGTGCTGTGCCCATATATACAGGATAGGAGGAGTAGTACTGTGCTGTGCCCATATATACAGGATAGGAGGAGTAGTACTGTGCTGTGCCCATATATACAGGATAGGAGGAGTAGTACTGTGCTGTGCCCATATATACAGGATAGGAGGAGTAGTACTGTGCTGTGCCCATATATACAGGATAGGAGGAGTAGTACTGTGTTGTTTTATTGCAGCCAATTCTTAATTTTTATTTTATTTCTTTTGGCTCTTTAATGTGGAATCTGCCCCCATCCTGACCCCATGTAGACATTTATGCTAATTTATTAAACAAGATAAACAAATATCACATGGTCATAAGTATTGAGCCTCTTTGCTGTGACACTGCTATATAACTCACTGTCCATTTCCTTCTGATCCTCCTTGAGATGGTTCTACTCCTTCATTGGAGTCCAGCTGTGTTTAATTACACTTACTGGACTTGATTAGGAAAGGCGCGCACCTGTCTATGCAAGACCTCACGGTGCATGTCAGAGCACATGAGAATCATGAGCTCTAAGGAACTGCCGAAGGAGCGCAGAGACAGAATTGGCAAGGCGCAGATCTGGCCACGCTTACTAAAGAATTTCTGCAGCATTCAAGGTTTTCAAAAAAAGTGGTCTCCATAATACTTAAATGGAAGACGTTTGGGACTTCTATAACTCTTACTCCACCTGGCCGTCCAGCCAAGCTAAGCAATCATGGAGGAAGAGTCTTGGCGAGAGGCAAAGAAGAACCGAAAGATCCTTGTGTCTGGGAGTCACCTATCACTGCAGCCTCCAGCAGTCGGGGCTCTATGGCAGAGTCTGGAAGCTTCTCCTCAGTGCGAGACATATGAAAGCCGCATACAAGGGGAATATTTACTTACCCGGTCCTTTTGCGATCCCCAATCCGGATTGTCCGACGAGGATGAAGTCCGGCGTGATTCACCAAGATCGTGCATCCGATACCCTGCATGTGTCGCTTCCCCGCTCAGGTCCCAGGAGTTCACCTTCTTCTTCCTGGTGCATGTAAGTGCATTGTCCATGTATAATGTGCTGTGCAGGGAGTCACTAAGATCCTGCATCCGATATCCTGCATGTGTCCCTTCCCCGCTCAGGTCCCCGGAGTTCACCTTCTTCTTCCTGGTGCATGTAAGTGCATTGTCCATGTATAATGTGCTGTGCAGGGAGTCACTAAGATCCTGCATCCGATATCCTGCATGTGTCGCTTCCCCGCTCAGGTCCCAGGAGTTCACCTTCTTCTTCCTGGTGCATGTAAGTGCATTGTCCGTGTATAATGCGCTGTGCGGGGAGTCACTAAGATCCTGCCCCGATATCCTGCATGTGTCGCTCCCCGCTCAGGTCCCCGGAGTTCACCTTCTTCTTCCTGGTGCATGTAAGTGCATTGTCCGTGTATAATGCGCTGTGCGGGAAGTCACTAAGATCGTGTGCCCGATATCCTGCATGTGTCACTTCCCCACTCAGGTCCCCGGAGTTCACCTTCTTCTTCCTGGTGCATGTCTTGCGACACAATTTGAATTTTAAATCCCGCTCTTAGTCTGTATCAGTTGGGTTGTTGGATGGCCTGCCCCCCGATTTCTGTTGCATGAAAGTCGGCGATTGCACCAAAATCCGATTGCGTGCACCAAAAAAACCCAGTTAAATGCGGTGCAAAACGGAAATAGGACATAAATGCGGTCCGTGGACCCTTAGTAAATGTGACCCACAGTGTGCAAAACACATGAAGGACCCGGTCTATGAGGAATAAGATTCTCTGCTCTGATGAGATGAAAATTGGACTTTATGGTGATAATTCTAAGCGGTGGAGAAAGCCCGGCGCCGCTCATCACCTGCCAAATACAGTCCCAGCAGTGACACATGGGGGGCAGCACCAGGCTATGAGGGGGAGGGCAGCATCGGGCTATATGGGGTGGGGGCAGCATCAGGCTATTGGGGGGTGGGGGCAGCATCAGGCTATTGGGGGGTGGGGGCAGCATCAGGCTATATGGGGGGTGGGGGCAGCATCAGGCTATATGGGGGGGGGCAGCATCAGGCTATGGGGGGGAAGCGGCAGCATCAGGCTATGGGGGGGAGGGCAGCATCGGGCTATGAGGGGGGAGGGCAGCATCGGGCTATATGGGGTGGGGGCAGCATCAGGCTATTGGGGGGTGGGGGCAGCATCAGGCTATTGGGGGGTGGGGGCAGCATCAGGCTATATGGGGGGTGGGGGCAGCATCAGGCTATATGGGGGGGGGCAGCATCAGGCTATGGGGGGGAGCGGCAGCATCAGGCTATGAGGGGGGAGGGCAGCATCGGGCTATGAGGGGGGAGGGCAGCATCGGGCTATGAGGGGGGAGGGCAGCATCGGGCTATATGGGGGGGGGGCAGCATCAGGCTATTGGGGGGTGGGGGCAGCATCAGGCTATTGGGGGGTGGGGGCAGCATCAGGCTATATGGGGGGTGGGGGCAGCATCAGGCTATATGGGGGGGGGGGGCAGCATCAGGCTATGGGGGGGGGCAGGACCACTGGGGGTAATGGAAGGAGAGATATCCTGGATGAGAACCTCTTCAAAAGGCTCTGGACCTCAGACTGGGCCGAACCTTCCAACAAGACACTGACCCTAAGCACAAGCTAAAATACCACAGCAGAGGCTTCAGAACATCTCTGACCATTCCTGACCGGCTCAGCCAGAACCCGGACCCAAACCCAATGGAGAATCTCTGGAGAGACTGGAAAATGTCTCCACCAATGTCACCATCCAACCTGAGGACTTGGAGAGGATCTGCAAGGAAGAGCCAGAGGAATACTGCTCACCGGGGGCTGAACACTTACCACCAGGGTATGTTCCAGGTTTTCTTGTTTAATAAATTAGCAAAAATATCTACATTTCTGTGCTCAGTAATGAGCAGCCAATTGGTAAGATCAAGCAGTACGAAATGTAAAGGTGTGAATACTTCGTGTAGCCACTGTACATGTGGATGGCAGTAGTGGTGCTGTATATACAGGACAGGAGTAGATACAGAGACAGTTACTCTTCCTGTTATCTCTGTCCTCTGGATTTAGAAGTTGGCACTGTCCGGGTTCCTGGTGACATATGGTCTGATGTAGCTGCATTTTCTGTTGTGGTGAGAACCCCACACTAGGGAATCACTGGTGTATAATATGATCTGCAGGTTATTGGGGATCCCTCCCCAGTCCCTTCATTTCATCCTTAACCGGGACTTGTCTGCACTGTCCTATCAGAAAGGGAAGAGTTAAAGGCTGATATGATAGAATGGCAGAATGTAGCTACAGTCCTGCTAATGTCATATACCTTCATTGTGCTGCATGATGTTATACATGATGATACAGAAAGCGGATGTTTGGGCATCACTGTGATTGTCCATGAACACTAGAGTGTCAGCTCCAGCGGTTCAGGGACCCTGTCATTCAGGATGGTAAAGACACAGAAGTATTTGGTTCTCTGGTTATTTACAAAGTGATAACTTAGTATCAGTTTTCTTTCATAAGATTTGTATAGGTTTATGAGTTCTATTGTTCAAGTGGTTAAATATTGATACATTTTTAATAAATATTTTTGAATCCTTTGACACACATCTTCCTGGTCCATCCTTTGGGTACATGAATAAAGCAGGAGCACAGTAGGTGTACAGGTAGTAGTGACACTCCATTATCCTGTTCATACAGCATGGTGACAGGCTGGTGTCAGAGGTCAGGGCCAGGGTCAGCACAGGAGGCATGGGGTGACTGCCGCCTGTAGTGGAGGCGAATGACTCCCCTGGGAGTTAAATACATTAGAGGATTTGGTGTCCCTGATTGCTGTGGTCGGGGGCTATGATGGATGGGGTGGGTACAGAACTACACCCTGCATTGGATGGAGACAGATTGTGAGCTTCTGCCAGGCTCCTCAGTTTATCTATCCTACACTCCAGTCCTGTTATATGATCAGTCTAATTCCCTTACACCTTGACTTCAGGCTGCAGAGAGCACAGAGCACAGCAGTGTGAGGTCTGATTACACATCTCTCGAGGGACAATACATAACACCGGCTGCAAAGAGCCCAGAGCACAGCAGTGTGAGGTATGATTACACATCTCTCCAGGGACAATACATAACACTGGCTGCAGAGAGCACAGAGCACAGCAGCGTGAGGTCTGATTACACATCTCTCCAGGGACAATACATAACACTGGCTGCAGAGAGCACAGAGCACAGCAGCGTGAGGTCTGATTACACATCCCTCCAGGGACAATACATAACACTGGCTGCAGAGAGCACAGAGCACAGCAGTGTGAGGTCTGATTACACATCTCTCCAGGGACAATACATAACACAGGCTGCAGAGAGCACAGAGCACAGCAGTGTGAGATCTGATTACACATCTCTCCAGGGACAATGCATAACACTGGCTGCAGAGAGTACAGAGCACAGCAGTGTGAGGTCTGATTACACATCTCTCCAGGGACACTACATAACACTGGCTGCAGAGAGTACAGAGCACAGCAGTGTGAGGTCTGATTACACATCTCTCCAGGGACAGTACATAACACTGGCTGCAGAGAGCAGAGAGCACAGCAGTGTGAGGTCTGATTACACATCTCTCCAGGGACAGTACATAACACTGGCTGCAGAGAGCACAGAGCACAGCAGTGTGAGGTCTGATTACACATCTCTCCAGGGACAATACATAACACTGGCTGCAGAGAGCACAGAGCACAGCAGCGTGAGGTCTGATTACACACCTCTCCAGGGACAATACATAACACTGGCTGCAGAGAGCACAGAGCACAGCAGTGTGAGGTATGATTACACATCTCTCCAGGGACAATACATAACACTGGCTGCAGAGAGCACAGAGCACAGCAGCGTGAGGTCTGATTACACATCCCTCCAGGGACAGTACATAACACTGGCTGCAGAGAGCACAGCAGTGTGAGGTATGATTACACATCTCTCCAGGGACAGTACATAACACAGGCTGCAGAGAGCACAGAGCACAGCAGTGTGAGGTATGATTACACATCTCTCCAGGGACAATACATAACACTGGCTGCAGAGAGTACAGAGCACAGCAGTGTGAGGTCTGATTACACATCTCTCCAGGGACAGTACATAACACTGGCTGCAGAGAGCAGAGAGCACAGCAGTGTGAGGTCTGATTACACATCTCTCCAGGGACAGTACATAACACTGGCTGCAGAGAGCACAGAGCACAGCAGTGTGAGGTCTGATTACACATCTCTCCAGGGACAGTACATAACACTGGCTGCAGAGAGCACAGAGCACAGCAGTGTGAGGTCTGATTACACATCTCTCCAGGGACAGTACATAACACTGGCTGCAGAGAGCACAGAGCACAGCAGTGTGAGGTCTGATTACACATCTCTCCAGGGACAATACATAACACTATCTTTATTCTGTATGGTCACTCTTGTTGACAGATCTCGGATTACAGAAAAGTTGTGTTCTATCACCGTTTTCTTGGACTTTTATTGCAGTGTTTCTCCTGTATGTAACATTGCAGGTGTAATCTCTCCTGTAATAGTCTATGGAGATTGGATAATCAGTTCTGAATATGAGTGTGTGTGGGGGGGAGGGGTCACATATTTGATCTCAGGAGTTGAGTTCACTTTGCAGCAGGTACTAAACGGTTCTCACACGTTGATCGCTGTTAATTCAGATTAATCCTGTCGGCTTAATGCCGGGTTGTATAATCCAGTTAAGGATCATCTTCTGGATGGGAATCCGTGCCCCCGCTGCCTGTGTACACCCAGGGGTCTCCGGTCGGATCCAGCATCACATATTTTGATTAGGAACAATTCTTGGAAAACTTAGATAAAAGCTGACAGATGCATTATGTAAAGGGAAATCCGTTCCAGAGCACAAAATTACCGCAGCGCCCCTCATGTCCTCAGGCAGATTATGGTACTGCTGCTCATCATGTTCACCAGACAAAGGTTGAATGTGGCTATTAATTGAGAACAGCCATCATCTTGTGTTACCCAATCAACCCCTTTCATAGTGCAAAAAGAGGGTTGCAGAGCGAGTGGAGGTGATAAAGGGTAACAGAAGGGGGTCCCATCCAGGACAGGAGAGGTGGTATAATTTTTGCTACATTTCATTTGATTCATTCTTTTAAAATGAATATGTATACATTGTTTACAGGTAGACTTGGTCAACATTGATACAGATACGTAAACCTTTTAGTGTGTAGTCCTTCTGATCTGCTGGAGGGGTCAGTATATCCGCTGTATACACATGTAGTAATGATGGAAGGGTCAGTATACCCGCTGTATACACGTGTAGTAATGATGGAGGGGTCAGTATACCCGCTGTATACACATGTAGTAATGATGGAGGGGTCAGTATACCCGCTGTATACACGTGTAGTAATGATGGAGGGGGTCAGTATACTCGCTGTATACACATGTGGTAATGATGGAGGGGTCAGTATATCCGCTGTATACACATGTAGTAATGATGGAAGGGTCAGTATACTCGCTGTATACACATGTAGTAATGCTGGAGGGGTCAGTATATCCGCTGTATACACATGTAGTAATGATGGAGGGGTCAGTATGCCCGCTGTATACACATGTAGTAATGATGGAGGGGTCAGTATGCCCGCTGTATACACATGTAGTAATGCTGGAGGGGTCAGTATATCCGCTGTATACACATGTAGTAATGATGGAGGGGTCAGTATACCCGCTGTATACACATGTAGTAATGATGGAGGGGTCAGTATACTCGCTGTATACACATGTAGTAATGATGGAGGGGTCAGTATACTCGCTGTATACACATGTAGTAATGATGGAGGGGTCAGTATACTCGCTGTATACACATGTGGTAATGATGGAGGGGTCAGTATACTCGCTGTATACACATGTAGTAATGACGGAGGGGTCAGTATACTCGCTGTATACACATGTAGTAATGATGGAGGGGTCAGTATACCCGCTGTATACACATGTAGTAATGATGGAGGGGTCAGTATGCCCGCTGTATACACATGTAGTAATGATGGAGGGGTCAGTATGCTCGCTGTATACACATGTAGTAATGACGGAGGGGTCAGTATACTCGCTGTATACACATGTAGTAATGACGGAGGGGTCAGTATACTCGCTGTATACACATGTAGTAATGACGGAGGGGTCAGTATACTCGCTGTATACACATGTAGTAATGACGGAGGGGTCAGTATACTCGCTGTATACACATGTAGTAATGACGGAGGGGTCAGTATACTCGCTGTATACACATGTAGTAATGACGGAGGGGTCAGTATACTCGCTGTATACACATGTAGTAATGACGGAGGGGTCAGTATACTCGCTGTATACACATGTAGTAATGACGGAGGGGTCAGTATACTCGCTGTATACACATGTAGTAATGATGGAGGGGTCAGTATACTCGCTGTATACACATGTAGTAATGATGGAGGGGTCAGTATACTCGCTGTATACACATGAAGTAATGATGGAGGGGTCAGTATACTCGCTGTATACACATGTAGTAATGATGGAGGGGTCAGTATACTCGCTGTATACACATGTAGTAATGACGGAGGGGTCAGTATACTCGCTGTATACACATGTAGTAATGACGGAGGGGTCAGTATACTCGCTGTATACACATGTAGCAATGATGGAGGGGTCAGTATACTCGCTGTATACACATGCGGTGATGTTGCGGTCCAGGGGATAATTTCCGGCTTCTATGTAAGTGCTCACATTATCGCCTCATCATGACGCAGCAGAACCGCTCCAGCTGTGCTCTGGGCCTGTGCCGCTCGTCTTGTGTAATAAGTTGCCATTTTCAGTGTCTCTCACCTCCTCCTCCCCAGGGAACAGATTTCTTTATACATTTTACTTACTCCAGTGTTGGAGAAGAAATATTGTAATATCATGTGCACAGCAGCACAGAGTATTACAGGAGAGCTGTGCACAGCAGCACAGAGTATTACAGGAGAGCTGTGCACAGCAGCACAGAGTATTACAGGAGAGCTGATGTGGGGGCTCACTCATGGTGATGCGGGTGGAGGGTTGTGGGGTGCTCGGTGTGGTATACATTGCAGGTGTAGATTGCTCGGTGCCTCTGTATTCTCTCCGCTGGTGTCTCTTCTACTATTGGGAACAGTTTCTTGTGTATATAGTGTGTGTGTGTAATTACTTTTCTCCTCCCGTGGGACGTCGCCCCCTCCTCGCCCTTATCGCTTCCAGGACTCTGGATTTCTCTATCCTGAGATAATATGCAAAACTTGCAAATACGATCATCATCTGATGCTACATGTGATCCTGCAGGGTCCGAAATCTAATCAGAAGATTCTGGTGATGCTGCAAAGGGACGCGAGACAAACATTGGATCATGTTGGGGTACACTTGCTAAGTGTCCGAACGCCGTTTCGCGATTTTTTTATTCCGTTTTGTGCTGAATTGCCTCGGGTTTTTGGTGCACACGATCGGATTTTGGTGCATTGGTGTCGGCTTGCACGCGACACAAATCGGGGGCCATGGACGTCGGGTAACCCCACTGATTCGGACAAAACGCGGAATTTAAAAAGCAAATTGTGTCGCAAGATCAGCACTCACATGCACCGGGAAGAAGGTGAACTCCGGCGGATCTCAGCGGGGGAAGCAACACATGCAGGAACTCGGACGCACAACCTTAGTGAATCACGGCAGACCCGAATCCTTGTCAGACAACGCATGGCGGGGATTGTGACGGGACCGGGTAAGTAAATCCATATGTAGTGCACATAATACGGCCATAAGAGCAGTGGGAGTCCACTATTCCCACTGTGTGATGACTCCTTTCCTGAAATACACTTCCTCTAAAAATTCTCTCTTTTGTTTCCTCCCACAATGACAGCATGGAGCTCTGCTGAAATACTCTGTGCTGCTCTCTATTCCTCTCGGTCTATGACCTCCCACAATGACAGCATGGAGCTCTGCTGAAATACTCTGTGCTGCTCTCTATTCCTCTAGGTATATGACCTCCCACAGTGACAGCATGGGGCTCTGCTGAAATACTCTGTGCTGCTCTCTATTCCTCTCGGTCTATGACCTCCCACAATGTCAGCATGGAGCTCTGCTGAAATACTCTGTGCTGCTCTCTATTCCTCTAGGTATATGACCTCCCACAGTGACAGCATGGAGCTCTGCTGAAATACTCTGTGCTGCTCTCTATTCCTCTAGGTATATGACCTCCCACAATGACAGCATGGAGCTCTGCTGAAATACTCTGTGCTGCTCTCTATTCCTCTAGGTATATGACCTCCCACAGTGACAGCATGGGGCTCTGCTGAAATACTCTGTGCTGCTCTCTATTCCTCTCGGTCTATGACCTCTCACTATTACAGCATGGAGCTCTGCTGAAATACTCTGTGCTGCTCTCTATTCCTCTAGGTATATGACCTCCCACAATGACAGCATGGAGCTCTGCTGAAATACTCTGTGCTGCTCTCTATTCCTCTCGGTCTATGACCTCCCACAGTGACAGCATGGGGCTCTGCTGAAATACTCTGTGCTGCTCTCTATTCCTCTCGGTCTATGACCTCCCACAATGACAGCATGGAGCTCTGCTGAAATACTCTGTGCTGCTCTCTATTCCTCTAGGTATATGACCTCCCACAATGACAGCATGGAGCTCTGCTGAAATACTCTGTGCTGCTCTCTATTCCTCTCGGTCTATGACCTCCCACAATGACAGCATGGGGCTCTGCTGAAATACTCTGTGCTGCTCTCTATTCCTCTAGGTATATGACCTCTCACTATTACAGCATGGAGCTCTGCTGAAATACTCTGTGCTGCTCTCTATTCCTCTAGGTATATGACCTCTCACTATTACAGCATGGAGCTCTGCTGAAATACTCTGTGCTGTTCTCTATTCCTCTAGGTATATGACCTCCCACAATGACAGCATGGAGCTCTGCTGAAATACTCTGTGCTGCTCTCTATTCCTCTCGGTCTATGACCTCCCACAATGACAGCATGGAGCTCTGCTGAAATACTCTGTGCTGCTCTCTATTCCTCTCGGTCTATGACCTCTCACTATTACAGCATGGAGCTCTGCTGAAATACTCTGTGCTGCTCTCTATTCCTCTAGGTATATGACCTCCCACAGTGACAGCATGGGGCTCTGCTGAAATACTCTGTGCTGCTCTCTATTCCTCTCGGTCTATGACCTCCCACAATGACAGCATGGGGCTCTGCTGAAATACTCTGTGCTGCTCTCTATTCCTCTAGGTATATGACCTCTCACTATTACAGCATGGAGCTCTGCTGAAATACTCTGTGCTGCTCTCTATTCCTCTAGGTATATGACCTCCCACAGTGACAGCATGGGGCTCTGCTGAAATACTCTGTGCTGCTCTCTATTCCTCTAGGTATATGACCTCCCACAGTGACAGCATGGAGCTCTGCTGAAATACTCTGTGCTGCTCTCTATTCCTCTCGGTCTATGACCTCCCACAATGACAGCATGGGGCTCTGCTGAAATACTCTGTGCTGCTCTCTATTCCTCTAGGTATATGACCTCTCACTATTACAGCATGGAGCTCTGCTGAAATACTCTGTGCTGCTCTCTATTCCTCTAGGTATATGACCTCTCACTATTACAGCATGGAGCTCTGCTGAAATACTCTGTGCTGCTCTCTATTCCTCTAGGTATATGACCTTCCACAATGACAGCATGGGGCTCTGCTGAAATACTCTGTGCTGCTCTCTATTCCTCTAGGTATATGACCTCCCACAATGACAGCATGGGGCTCTGCTGAAATACTCTGTGCTGCTCTCTATTCCTCTAGGTATATGACCTCCCACAATGACAGCATGGAGCTCTGCTGAAATACTCTGTGCTGCTCTCTATTCCTCTCGGTCTATGACCTCCCACAATGACAGCATGGGGCTCTGCTGAAATACTCTGTGCTGCTCTCTATTCCTCTAGGTATATGACCTCCCACAATGACAGCATGGAGCTCTGCTGAAATACTCTGTGCTGCTCTCTATTCCTCTCGGTCTATGACCTCCCACAATGACAGCATGGAGCTCTGCTGAAATACTCTGTGCTGCTCTCTATTCCTCTAGGTATATGACCTCCCACAGTGACAGCATGGAGCTCTGCTGAAATACTCTGTGCTGCTCTCTATTCCTCTCGGTCTATGACCTCCCACAATGACAGCATGGAGCTCTGCTGAAATACTCTGTGCTGCTCTCTATTCCTCTAGGTATATGACCTCCCACAGTGACAGCATGGAGCTCTGCTGAAATACTCTGTGCTGCTCTCTATTCCTCTAGGTATATGACCTCCCACAATGACAGCATGGAGCTCTGCTGAAATACTCTGTGCTGCTCTCTATTCCTCTAGGTATATGACCTCCCACAGTGACAGCATGGGGCTCTGCTGAAATACTCTGTGCTGCTCTCTATTCCTCTCGGTCTATGACCTCTCACTATTACAGCATGGAGCTCTGCTGAAATACTCTGTGCTGCTCTCTATTCCTCTAGGTATATGACCTCCCACAATGACAGCATGGAGCTCTGCTGAAATACTCTGTGCTGCTCTCTATTCCTCTCGGTCTATGACCTCCCACAGTGACAGCATGGGGCTCTGCTGAAATACTCTGTGCTGCTCTCTATTCCTCTCGGTCTATGACCTCCCACAATGACAGCATGGAGCTCTGCTGAAATACTCTGTGCTGCTCTCTATTCCTCTAGGTATATGACCTCCCACAATGACAGCATGGAGCTCTGCTGAAATACTCTGTGCTGCTCTCTATTCCTCTAGGTATATGACCTCTCACTATTACAGCATGGAGCTCTGCTGAAATACTCTGTGCTGCTCTCTATTCCTCTAGGTATATGACCTCTCACTATTACAGCATGGAGCTCTGCTGAAATACTCTGTGCTGCTCTCTATTCCTCTAGGTATATGACCTCCCACAATGACAGCATGGAGCTCTGCTGAAATACTCTGTGCTGCTCTCTATTCCTCTAGGTCTATGACCTCCCACAATGACAGCATGGAGCTCTGCTGAAATACTCTGTGCTGCTCTCTATTCCTCTCGGTCTATGACCTCTCACTATTACAGCATGGAGCTCTGCTGAAATACTCTGTGCTGCTCTCTATTCCTCTAGGTATATGACCTCCCACAATGACAGCATGGAGCTCTGCTGAAATACTCTGTGCTGCTCTCTATTCCTCTAGGTATATGACCTCTCACTATTACAGCATGGGGCTCTGCTGAAATACTCTGTGCTGCTCTCTATTCCTCTCGGTCTATGACCTCCCACAGTGACTGCATGGAGCTCTGCTGAAATACTCTGTGCTGCTCTCTATTCCTCTAGGTATATGACCTTCCACAATGACAGCATGGGGCTCTGCTGAAATACTCTGTGCTGCTCTCTATTCCTCTAGGTATATGACCTCCCACAATGTCAGCATGGAGCTCTGCTGAAATACTCTGTGCTGCTCTCTATTCCTCTCGGTCTATGACCTCCCACAATGACAGCATGGGGCTCTGCTGAAATACTCTGTGCTGCTCTCTATTCCTCTAGGTATATGACCTCCCACAATGTCAGCATGGGGCTCTGCTGAAATACTCTGTGCTGCTCTCTATTCCTCTCGGTCTATGACCTCCCACAATGACAGCATGGAGCTCTGCTGAAATACTCTGTGCTGCTCTCTATTCCTCTAGGTATATGACCTCCCACAATGACAGCATGGGGCTCTGCTGAAATACTCTGTGCTGCTCTCTATTCCTCTCGGTCTATGACCTCACTATTACAGCATGGAGCTCTGCTGAAATACTCTGTGCTGCTCTCTATTCCTCTCGGTATATGACCTCCCACAATGACAGCATGGGGCTCTGCTGAAATACTCTGTGCTGCTCTCTATTCCTCTAGGTATATGACCTCCCACAATGACAGCATGGAGCTCTGCTGAAATACTCTGTGCTGCTCTCTATTCCTCTAGGTATATGACCTCCCACAATGACAGCATGGAGCTCTGCTGAAATACTCTGTGCTGCTCTCTATTCCTCTCGGTCTATGACCTCTCACTATTACAGCATGGAGCTCTGCTGAAATACTCTGTGCTGCTCTCTATTCCTCTAGGTATATGACCTCCCACAATGACAGCATGGAGCTCTGCTGAAATACTCTGTGCTGCTCTCTATTCCTCTTGGTCTATGACCTCTCACTATTACAGCATGGGGCTCTGCTGAAATACTCTGTGCTGCTCTCTATTCCTCTAGGTATATGACCTCCCACAATGACAGCATGGAGCTCTGCTGAAATACTCTGTGCTGCTCTCTATTCCTCTCGGTCTATGACCTCTCACTATTACAGCATGGAGCTCTGCTGAAATACTCTGTGCTGCTCTCTATTCCTCTCGGTCTATGACCTCTCACTATTACAGCATGGAGCTCTGCTGAAATACTCTGTGCTGCTCTCTATTCCTCTAGGTATATGACCTCCCACAATGACAGCATGGAGCTCTGCTGAAATACTCTGTGCTGCTCTCTATTCCTCTCGGTCTATGACCTCTCACTATTACAGCATGGAGCTCTGCTGAAATACTCTGTGCTGCTCTCTATTCCTCTCGGTCTATGACCTCTCACTATTACAGCATGGGGCTCTGCTGAAATACTCTGTGCTGCTCTCTATTCCTCTAGTTATATGACCTCCCACAATGACAGCATGGAGCTCTGCTGAAAAACTCTGTGCTGCTCTCTATTCCTCTCGGTCTATGACCTCTCACAGTGACAGCATGGAGCTCTGCTGAAATACTCTGTGCTGCTCTCTATTCCTCTAGGTATATGACCTCCCACAATGACAGCATGGGGCTCTGCTGAAATACTCTGTGCTGCTCTCTATTCCTCTAGGTATATGACCTCCCACAGTGACAGCATGGAGCTCTGCTGAAATACTCTGTGCTGCTCTCTATTCCTCTCGGTCTATGACCTCTCACTATTACAGCATGGAGCTCTGCTGAAATACTCTGTGCTGCTCTCTATTCCTCTCGGTCTATGACCTCCCACAATGACTGCATGGGGCTCTGCTGAAATACTCTGTGCTGCTCTCTATTCCTCTCGGTCTATGACCTCCCACAGTGACAGCATGGAGCTCTGCTGAAATACTCTGTGCTGCTCTCTATTCCTCTAGGTATATGACCTCCCACAGTGACAGGATGGAGCTCTGCTGAAATACTCTGTGCTGCTCTCTATTCCTCTCGGTATATGACCTCCCACAGTGACAGCATGGAGCTCTGCTGAAATACTCTGTGCTGCTCTCTATTCCTCTTGGTCTATGACCTCTCACTATTACAGTATGGAGCTCTGCTGAAATACTCTGTGCTGCTCTCTATTCCTCTCGGTCTATGACCTCCCACAATGACAGCATGGAGCTCTGCTGAAATACTCTGTGCTGCTCTCTATTCCTCTTGGTCTATGACCTCCCACAATGACAGCATGGGGCTCTGCTGAAATACTCTGTGCTGCTCTCTATTCCTCTAGGTATATGACCTCTCACTATTACAGCATGGAGCTCTGCTGAAATACTCTGTGCTGCTCTCTATTCCTCTAGGTATATGACCTCCCACAATGACAGCATGGGGCTCTGCTGAAATACTCTGTGCTGCTCTCTATTCCTCTCGGTCTATGACCTCCCACAGTGACTGCATGGAGCTCTGCTGAAATACTCTGTGCTGCTCTCTATTCCTCTAGGTATATGACCTCCCACAATGACAGCATGGGGCTCTGCTGAAATACTCTGTGCTGCTCTCTATTCCTCTCGGTCTATGACCTCCCACAATGACAGCATGGAGCTCTGCTGAAATACTCTGTGCTGCTCTCTATTCCTCTAGGTATATGACCTCCCACAATGACAGCATGGAGCTCTGCTGAAATACTCTGTGCTGCTCTCTATTCCTCTCGGTCTATGACCTCTCACTATTACAGCATGGAGCTCTGCTGAAATACTCTGTGCTGCTCTCTATTCCTCTAGGTATATGACCTCCCACAGTGACAGCATGGAGCTCTGCTGAAATACTCTGTGCTGCTCTCTATTCCTCTAGGTATATGACCTCCCACAGTGACAGCATGGAGCTCTGCTGAAATACTCTGTGCTGCTCTCTATTCCTCTCGGTCTATGACCTCTCACAGTGACAGCATGGAGCTCTGCTGAAATACTCTGTGCTGCTCTCTATTCCTCTTGGTCTATGACCTCTCACTATTACAGCATGGAGCTCTGCTGAAATACTCTGTGCTGCTCTCTATTCCTCTAGGTATATGACCTCCCACAATGACAGCATGGAGCTCTGCTGAAATACTCTGTGCTGCTCTCTATTCCTCTCGGTCTATGACCTCTCACTATTACAGCATGGAGCTCTGCTGAAATACTCTGTGCTGCTCTCTATTCCTCTAGGTATATGACCTCTCACTATTACAGCATGGAGCTCTGCTGAAATACTCTGTGCTGCTCTCTATTCCTCTAGGTATATGACCTCTCACTATAACAGCATGGAGCTCTGCTGAAATACTCTGTGCTGCTCTCTATTCCTCTAGGTATATGACCTCCCACAATGACAGCATGGAGCTCTGCTGAAATACTCTGTGCTGCTCTCTATTCCTCTAGGTCTATGACCTCCCACAATGACAGCATGGGGCTCTGCTGAAATACTCTGTGCTGCTCTCTATTCCTCTAGGTATATGACCTCTCACTATTACAGCATGGAGCTCTGCTGAAATACTCTGTGCTGCTCTCTATTCCTCTAGGTATATGACCTCCCACAATGACAGCATGGAGCTCTGCTGAAATACTCTGTGCTGCTCTCTATTCCTCTAGGTATATGACCTCTCACTATTACAGCATGGGGCTCTGCTGAAATACTCTGTGCTGCTCTCTATTCCTCTCGGTCTATGACCTCCCACAATGACAGCATGGAGCTCTGCTGAAATACTCTGTGCTGCTCTCTATTCCTCTAGGTATATGACCTCCCACAATGTCAGCATGGGGCTCTGCTGAAATACTCTGTGCTGCTCTCTATTCCTCTAGGTATATGACCTCCCACAATGACAGCATGGGGCTCTGCTGAAATACTCTGTGCTGCTCTCTATTCCTCTCGGTCTATGACCTCTCACTATTACAGCATGGAGCTCTGCTGAAATACTCTGTGCTGCTCTCTATTCCTCTCGGTATATGACCTCCCACAATGACAGCATGGGGCTCTGCTGAAATACTCTGTGCTGCTCTCTATTCCTCTAGGTATATGACCTCCCACAATGACAGCATGGAGCTCTGCTGAAATACTCTGTGCTGCTCTCTATTCCTCTAGGTATATGACCTCCCACAATGACAGCATGGAGCTCTGCTGAAATACTCTGTGCTGCTCTCTATTCCTCTAGGTATATGACCTCCCACAGTGACAGCATGGAGCTCTGCTGAAATACTCTGTGCTGCTCTCTATTCCTCTCGGTCTATGACCTCCCACAGTGACAGCATGGAGCTCTGCTGAAATACTCTGTGCTGCTCTCTATTCCTCTAGGTATATGACCTCCCACAATGACAGCATGGAGCTCTGCTGAAATACTCTGTGCTGCTCTCTATTCCTCTCGGTCTATGACCTCTCACTATTACAGCATGGAGCTCTGCTGAAATACTCTGTGCTGCTCTCTATTCCTCTAGGTATATGACCTCCCACAATGACAGCATGGAGCTCTGCTGAAATACTCTGTGCTGCTCTCTATTCCTCTAGGTATATGACCTCCCACAGTGACAGCATGGAGCTCTGCTGAAATACTCTGTGCTGCTCTCTATTCCTCTTGGTCTATGACCTCTCACTATTACAGCATGGAGCTCTGCTGAAATACTCTGTGCTGCTCTCTATTCCTCTTGGTCTATGACCTCTCACTATTACAGCATGGAGCTCTGCTGAAATACTCTGTGCTGCTCTCTATTCCTCTTGGTCTATGACCTCTCACTATTACAGCATGGAGCTCTGCTGAAATACTCTGTGCTGCTCTCTATTCCTCTAGGTATATGACCTCCCACAGTGACAGCATGGAGCTCTGCTGAAATACTCTGTGCTGCTCTCTATTCCTCTTGGTCTATGACCTCTCACTATTACAGCATGGAGCTCTGCTGAAATACTCTGTGCTGCTCTCTATTCCTCTAGGTATATGACCTCCCACAATGACAGCATGGGGCTCTGCTGAAATACTCTGTGCTGCTCTCTATTCCTCTTGGTCTATGACCTCTCACTATTACAGCATGGAGCTCTGCTGAAATACTCTGTGCTGCTCTCTATTCCTCTAGGTATATGACCTCCCACAATGACAGCATGGAGCTCTGCTGAAATACTCTGTGCTGCTCTCTATTCCTCTAGGTATATGACCTCCCACAGTGACAGCATGGAGCTCTGCTGAAATACTCTGTGCTGCTCTCTATTCCTCTCGGTCTATGACCTCTCACTATTACAGCATGGAGCTCTGCTGAAATACTCTGTGCTGCTCTCTATTCCTCTCGGTCTATGACCTCCCACAATGACAGCATGGAGCTCTGCTGAAATACTCTGTGCTGCTCTCTATTCCTCTAGGTATATGACCTCCCACAATGTCAGCATGGAGCTCTGCTGAAATACTCTGTGCTGCTCTCTATTCCTCTAGGTATATGACCTCCCACAATGATAGCATGGAGCTCTGCTGAAATACTCTGTGCTGCTCTCTATTCCTCTAGGTATATGACCTCCCACAGTGACAGCATGGGGCTCTGCTGAAATACTCTGTGCTGCTCTCTATTCCTCTAGGTATATGACCTCCCACAGTGACAGCATGGGGCTCTGCTGAAATACTCTGTGCTGCTCTCTATTCCTCTAGGTATATGACCTCCCACAGTGACAGCATGGAGCTCTGCTGAAATACTCTGTGCTGCTCTCTATTCCTCTCGGTATATGACCTCCCACAATGACAGCATGGGGCTCTGCTGAAATACTCTGTGCTGCTCTCTATTCCTCTCGGTCTATGACCTCTCACTATTACAGCATGGAGCTCTGTTGAAATACTCTGTGCTGCTCTCTATTCCTCTAGGTCTATGACCTCCCACAGTGACAGCATGGAGCTCTGCTGAAATACACTGTGCTGCTCTCTATTCCTCTAGGTATATGACCTCCCACAGTGACAGCATGGGGCTCTGCTGAAATACTCTGTGCTGCTCTCTATTCCTCTCGGTCTATGACCTCCCACAATGACAGCATGGAGCTCTGCTGAAATACTCTGTGCTGTTCTCTATTCCTCTAGGTATATGACCTCCCACAGTGACAGGATGGAGCTCTGCTGAAATACTCTGTGCTGCTCTCTATTCCTCTCGGTCTATGACCTCTCACTATTACAGCATGGGGCTCTGCTGAAATACTCTGTGCTGCTCTCTATTCCTCTAGTTATATGACCTCCCACAGTGACAGGATGGAGCTCTGCTGAAATACTCTGTGCTGCTCTCTATTCCTCTCGGTATATGACCTCCCACAATGACAGCATGGAGCTCTGCTGAAATACTCTGTGCTGCTCTCTATTCCTCTTGGTCTATGACCTCTCACTATTACAGCATGGAGCTCTGCTGAAATACTCTGTGCTGCTCTCTATTCCTCTAGGTATATGACCTCCCACAATGACAGCATGGGGCTCTGCTGAAATACTCTGTGCTGCTCTCTATTCCTCTTGGTCTATGACCTCTCACTATTACAGCATGGAGCTCTGCTGAAATACTCTGTGCTGCTCTCTATTCCTCTAGGTATATGACCTCCCACAATGACAGCATGGAGCTCTGCTGAAATACTCTGTGCTGCTCTCTATTCCTCTAGGTATATGACCTCCCACAGTGACAGCATGGAGCTCTGCTGAAATACTCTGTGCTGCTCTCTATTCCTCTCGGTCTATGACCTCTCACTATTACAGCATGGAGCTCTGCTGAAATACTCTGTGCTGCTCTCTATTCCTCTCGGTCTATGACCTCCCACAATGACAGCATGGAGCTCTGCTGAAATACTCTGTGCTGCTCTCTATTCCTCTAGGTATATGACCTCCCACAATGTCAGCATGGAGCTCTGCTGAAATACTCTGTGCTGCTCTCTATTCCTCTAGGTATATGACCTCCCACAATGATAGCATGGAGCTCTGCTGAAATACTCTGTGCTGCTCTCTATTCCTCTAGGTATATGACCTCCCACAGTGACAGCATGGGGCTCTGCTGAAATACTCTGTGCTGCTCTCTATTCCTCTAGGTATATGACCTCCCACAGTGACAGCATGGGGCTCTGCTGAAATACTCTGTGCTGCTCTCTATTCCTCTAGGTATATGACCTCCCACGGTGACAGCATGGAGCTCTGCTGAAATACTCTGTGCTGCTCTCTATTCCTCTCGGTATATGACCTCCCACAATGACAGCATGGGGCTCTGCTGAAATACTCTGTGCTGCTCTCTATTCCTCTCGGTCTATGACCTCTCACTATTACAGCATGGAGCTCTGTTGAAATACTCTGTGCTGCTCTCTATTCCTCTAGGTCTATGACCTCCCACAGTGACAGCATGGAGCTCTGCTGAAATACACTGTGCTGCTCTCTATTCCTCTAGGTATATGACCTCCCACAGTGACAGCATGGGGCTCTGCTGAAATACTCTGTGCTGCTCTCTATTCCTCTCGGTCTATGACCTCCCACAATGACAGCATGGAGCTCTGCTGAAATACTCTGTGCTGTTCTCTATTCCTCTAGGTATATGACCTCCCACAGTGACAGGATGGAGCTCTGCTGAAATACTCTGTGCTGCTCTCTATTCCTCTCGGTCTATGACCTCTCACTATTACAGCATGGGGCTCTGCTGAAATACTCTGTGCTGCTCTCTATTCCTCTAGTTATATGACCTCCCACAGTGACAGGATGGAGCTCTGCTGAAATACTCTGTGCTGCTCTCTATTCCTCTCGGTATATGACCTCCCACAATGACAGCATGGAGCTCTGCTGAAATACTCTGTGCTGCTCTCTATTCCTCTAGGTATATGACCTCCCACAATGACAGCATGGAGCTCTGCTGAAATACTCTGTGCTGCTCTCTATTCCTCTCGGTCTATGACCTCTCACTATTACAGCATGGGGCTCTGCTGAAATACTCTGTGCTGCTCTCTATTCCTCTAGGTATATGACCTCCCACAATGACAGCATGGGGCTCTGCTGAAATACTCTGTGCTGCTCTCTATTCCTCTCGGTCTATGACCTCCCACAATGACAGCATGGAGCTCTGCTGAAATACTCTGTGCTGCTCTCTATTCCTCTAGGTATATGACCTCCCACAATGACAGCATGGAGCTCTGCTGAAATACTCTGTGCTGTTCTCTATTCCTCTAGGTATATGACCTCCCACAGTGACAGGATGGAGCTCTGCTGAAATACTCTGTGCTGCTCTCTATTCCTCTAGGTCTATGACCTCCCACAATGACAGCATGGGGCTCTGCTGAAATACTCTGTGCTGCTCTCTATTCCTCTAGGTCTATGACCTCCCACAATGACAGCATGGAGCTCTGCTGAAATACTCTGTGCTGTTCTCTATTCCTCTAGGTATATGACCTCCCACAGTGACAGGATGGAGCTCTGCTGAAATACTCTGTGCTGCTCTCTATTCCTCTAGGTATATGACCTCCCACAGTGACAGCATGGAGCTCTGCTGAAATACTCTGTGCTGCTCTCTATTCCTCTCGGTCTATGACCTCTCACTATTACAGCATGGGGCTCTGCTGAAATACTCTGTGCTGCTCTCTATTCCTCTAGTTATATGACCTCCCACAGTGACAGGATGGAGCTCTGCTGAAATACTCTGTGCTGCTCTCTATTCCTCTTGCTGCAGCCTGTCCCCTTGCGGGTAGAATTGTCCTTCAGGGTCCTAGTGATGTTGGCGACACATCTGTCTGTCGGTGATCAGTGTCTTGCAGTCCTTTTCCAGTGCCCTGGGGCATGGTGCTTACATCTATTTTGGGGTGTGGGTGGTCAGCCAAGCATTCAGTCTCCATCTATGCACCACAGCCCCCATTCGTCCGGAGTCCTGATCTCACACGTGTCCTGGGGTATAACTTATAGAAATGGTTGGCAGGGGTAATGTCCCTGGTCTGGTGACACTGTTGGACCCTAGAGACCCTAGGAGCATGTGGCACCCATTGTATGTGGGGAGCACAGCATGGTATACAGCAATGGTGGCACATGGTAAGAGGGGTCCGTAGCAGTCATTGTACGTGGGAAGCACAACGTGGCACATGGTAAGAGGGGCTGTGGCAGCCTTTGTATGTGGGGTGCACAATGTGGCACATGGTAAGAGGAGCCTGTGGCAGTCATTGTATGTGGGGTGCACAGCGTGGCACACACCAATGGTGGCACATGGTAAGTGGGGCCTGTGGCAGTCATTGTGGCTAGTATCATAAGGTAACATGTGGTCACCGGTTGTTGAATGGGGCATTGGTCAGCAATGTATGAAATAACTACAACCCCCATTAGCCCAGCGTCTGTGCACACACCTGCGGCATGCTGGGAGCTGTAGTTCTGCAGCTTCTGGAGGAGGCGGCAGTAAATGTGAAGTCTGGGAGCTGATCCCGGATGAGTGTGAGATGGATGTGACTCATAACACAGAGACTTTGTATGTGATGGCGGCTGCCCGGACGCTGACAGTTTCCCTTCTCCTTAAGTTTGGATTTGGATGATCCATGTTTTTATAAGTTTTTCCAGAAAGCTCAGTGATTCATTGATAAAAACTTCCTGGGGTGTTAATGATTAATCCTAAAATAGATCTGACGTGGGCCTGGGCTCGCTGTGAGGTCTGGTGTGGGGGATGGGGGGCGCTATACGCACAGGTCTAATTTTGTGAATCTTCTTGTCTTGCAGTTACAGAGAAGGAGGTGCAGCAGTGGTGAGTCCCTCTTATCGTCTTTATTGCATGCACAAACCTTAATACTGATGGAAAATACAATTGTCAAGCCCCCACCTCTGGTTATAGGCTCCACACTGAGAGGGCATCACTCAATGGTCACATGTGAATAAATGTGCCCCAGGATGCGTTCACACGTTAAGTTTACATTATGTCAACTATGTGTTAACATTGTTTACATAGACACAGTGTTAACATAATGTGTAACCGTTCCCTCTGATAAGTGCCCCCTGATCACCCACAGTTCCATGTCCAGTTTGCCATTGTCCCTCAGTTGCCCTTGACCCCTGTAATGCCCTTCCTGTTCCCCTGCAGGTCACTGACCCCTTCTTAGCTTTATGACTGGTCTATGGGCTGGCGCACATAGTGACGTCCTTGTACTGTATGCGGCACAGGTGGGTCTTCCATCTTATGGGGGGGCTGCAGCACAGGTGGGGGGCATTTCTAGTTGCACCCAGCGATACATTGCTGCGGGGCCCCTACAATGTATTGTGCGCTAGATGATGGTTTGGGTGAGTGCTCAGATAATGAAGACTAACCCTAACCCTGAAGTCCCTGGGATGAGGATGAGGGGTCTTGGTCCCAGAATTTGGGGGCATTTGTGTGGAATGTTTTGGTAGTTATAATCTTATATTTTGCTATTTATTCCATTTTTGTAACATTACCGTCACCCCTCAGAGATTGTAGGGTCATCTGTCATACAGGAATATGCGCAGGAGTTCTGTGATTGAATGCAGCCGTCCGTGTCCTGAGAGCGCTGCGATCATTCCCGGGGACTGGCGGCCGGGTATTCCAGGGGATGTAGAGAAATGTAATGTACTGATCCAACACTAATCTGCAGAGCGCTGATGCCACGGATATGTATCGGGGGCCCTGCGCTAGTACAGGAGCCACAGACCCACATGGAATGGAGGAAGGAGCAGAGGGCAACAATATTACACTCCAATACCTGCACATCCCCCACACATAGGACACACCAGGAGTCCCCTGCTCAATAACTTCATAGTATCGTAGTAGATAATGTCCCTCTATCAGGTCCAACCTCCTCAATGGGGTTTATCAAGATTACTTACTCCAGTACAACCCTCCGGATCCGCCATTGTTAGAAGTGATCCAGAGAATGGAGCCATAGGCACAGCTGTGTAGTGGGAGAGCTGGGTGTGTGCCTAGAAGCTGAGCTGCAGTTACCTGCCCTGGCCACTATATGGGAGTGGAGCTATAGGCACAGCGATATCTACCTGTGTAGTGGGAGAGATGGGTGTGTGCCTAGAAGCTGAGCTGCAGTTACCTGCCCTGGCCACTATATAGGGAGTGGAGCTATAGGCACAGCGATATCTACCTGTGTGGTGGGAGAGATGGGTGTGTGCCTAGAAGCTGAGCTGCAGTTACCTGCCCTGGCCACTATATAGGGAGTGGAGCTATAGGCACAGCTGTGTAGTGGGAGAGCTGGGTGTGTGCCTAGAAGCTGAGCTGCAGTTACCTGCCCTGGCCACTATATGGGAGTGGAGCTATAGGCACAGCGATATCTACCTGTGTAGTGGGAGAGATGGGTGTGTGCCTAGAAGCTGAGCTGCAGTTACCTGCCCTGGCCACTATATAGGGAGTGGAGCTATAGGCACAGCGATATCTACCTGTGTGGTGGGAGAGATGGGTGTGTGCCTAGAAGCTGAGCTGCAGTTACCTGCCCTGGCCACTATATAGGGAGTGGAGCTATAGGCACAGCGATATCTACCTGTGTAGTGGGAGAGATGGGTGTGTGCCTAGAAGCTGAGCTGCAGTTACCTGCCCTGGCCACTATATAGGGAGTGGAGCTATAGGCACAGCTGTGTAGTGGGAGAGCTGGGTGTGTGCCTAGAAGCTGAGCTGCAGTTACCTGCCCTGGCCACTATATAGGGAGTGGAGCTATAGGCACAGCGATATCTACCTGTGTAGTGGGAGAGATGGGTGTGTGCCTAGAAGGTGAGCTGCAGTTACCTGCCCTGGCCACTATATGGGAGTGGAGCTATAGGCACAGCGATATCTACCTGTGTAGTGGGAGAGATGGGTGTGTGCCTAGAAGCTGAGCTGCAGTTACCTGCCCTGGCCACTATATAGGGAGTGGAGCTATAGGCACAGCGATATCTACCTGTGTAGTGGGAGAGATGGGTGTGTGCCTAGAAGGTGAGCTGCAGTTACCTGCCCTGGCCACTATATGGGAGTGGAGCTATAGGCACAGCGATATCTACCTGTGTAGTGGGAGAGATGGGTGTGTGCCTAGAAGGTGAGCTGCAGTTACCTGCCCTGGCCACTATATGGGAGTGGAGCTATAGGCACAGCGATATCTACCTGTGTAGTGGGAGAGATGGGTGTGTGCCTAGAAGCTGAGCTGCAGTTACCTGCCCTGGCCACTATATAGGGAGTGGAGCTATAGGCACAGCTGTGTAGTGGGAGAGATGGGTGTGTGCCTAGAAGCTGAGCTGCAGTTACCTGCCCTGGCCACTATATAGGGAGTGGAGCTATAGGCACAGCGATATCTACCTGTGTGGTGGGAGAGATGGGTGTGTGCCTAGAAGCTGAGCTGCAGTTACCTGCCCTGGCCACTATATAGGGAGTGGAGCTATAGGCACAGCGATATCTACCTGTGTAGTGGGAGAGATGGGTGTGTGCCTAGAAGCTGAGCTGCAGTTACCTGCCCTGGCCACTATATAGGGAGTGGAGCTATAGGCACAGCTGTGTAGTGGGAGAGCTGGGTGTGTGCCTAGAAGCTGAGCTGCAGTTACCTGCCCTGGCCACTATATAGGGAGTGGAGCTATAGGCACAGCGATATCTACCTGTGTAGTGGGAGAGATGGGTGTGTGCCTAGAAGGTGAGCTGCAGTTACCTGCCCTGGCCACTATATGGGAGTGGAGCTATAGGCACAGCGATATCTACCTGTGTAGTGGGAGAGATGGGTGTGTGCCTAGAAGCTGAGCTGCAGTTACCTGCCCTGGCCACTATATAGGGAGTGGAGCTATAGGCACAGCGATATCTACCTGTGTGGTGGGAGAGATGGGTGTGTGCCTAGAAGCTGAGCTGCAGTTACCTGCCCTGGCCACTATATAGGGAGTGGAGCTATAGGCACAGCGATATCTACCTGTGTAGTGGGAGAGATGGGTGTGTGCCTAGAAGCTGAGCTGCAGTTACCTGCCCTGGCCACTATATAGGGAGTGGAGCTATAGGCACAGCTGTGTAGTGGGAGAGCTGGGTGTGTGCCTAGAAGCTGAGCTGCAGTTACCTGCCCTGGCCACTATATAGGGAGTGGAGCTATAGGCACAGCGATATCTACCTGTGTAGTGGGAGAGATGGGTGTGTGCCTAGAAGGTGAGCTGCAGTTACCTGCCCTGGCCACTATATGGGAGTGGAGCTATAGGCACAGCGATATCTACCTGTGTAGTGGGAGAGATGGGTGTGTGCCTAGAAGCTGAGCTGCAGTTACCTGCCCTGGCCACTATATAGGGAGTGGAGCTATAGGCACAGCTGTGTAGTGGGAGAGATGGGTGTGTGCCTAGAAGCTGAGCTGCAGTTACCTGCCCTGGCCACTATATAGGGAGTGGAGCTATAGGCACAGCGATATCTACCTGTGTGGTGGGAGAGATGGGTGTGTGCCTAGAAGCTGAGCTGCAGTTACCTGCCCTGGCCACTATATAGGGAGTGGAGCTATAGGCACAGCGATATCTACCTGTGTAGTGGGAGAGATGGGTGTGTGCCTAGAAGCTGAGCTGCAGTTACCTGCCCTGGCCACTATATAGGGAGTGGAGCTATAGGCACAGCTGTGTAGTGGGAGAGCTGGGTGTGTGCCTAGAAGCTGAGCTGCAGTTACCTGCCCTGGCCACTATATAGGGAGTGGAGCTATAGGCACAGCGATATCTACCTGTGTAGTGGGAGAGATGGGTGTGTGCCTAGAAGGTGAGCTGCAGTTACCTGCCCTGGCCACTATATGGGAGTGGAGCTATAGGCACAGCGATATCTACCTGTGTAGTGGGAGAGATGGGTGTGTGCCTAGAAGCTGAGCTGCAGTTACCTGCCCTGGCCACTATATAGGGAGTGGAGCTATAGGCACAGCTGTGTAGTGGGAGAGATGGGTGTGTGCCTAGAAGCTGAGCTGCAGTTACCTGCCCTGGCCACTATATAGGGAGTGGAGCTATAGGCACAGCGATATCTACCTGTGTGGTGGGAGAGATGGGTGTGTGCCTAGAAGCTGAGCTGCAGTTACCTGCCCTGGCCACTATATAGGGAGTGGAGCTATAGGCACAGCGATATCTACCTGTGTAGTGGGAGAGATGGGTGTGTGCCTAGAAGCTGAGCTGCAGTTACCTGCCCTGGCCACTATATAGGGAGTGGAGCTATAGGCACAGCTGTGTAGTGGGAGAGCTGGGTGTGTGCCTAGAAGCTGAGCTGCAGTTACCTGCCCTGGCCACTATATAGGGAGTGGAGCTATAGGCACAGCGATATCTACCTGTGTAGTGGGAGAGCTGGGTGTGTGCCTAGAAGCTCAGCTGCAGTTACCTGCCCTGGCCACTATATAGGGCGTGGAGCTATAGGCACAGCGATATCTACCTGTGTAGTGGGAGAGCTGGGTGTGTGCCTAGAAGCTGAGCTGCAGTTACCTGCCCTGGCCACTATATAGGGAGTGGAGCTATAGGCACAGCTGTGTAGTGGGAGAGATGGGTGTGTGCCTAGAAGCTGAGCTGCAGTTACCTGCCCTGGCCACTATATAGGGAGTGGAGCTATAGGCACAGCTGTGTAGTGGGAGAGCTGGGTGTGTGCCTAGAAGCTGAGCTGCAGTTACCTGCCCTGGCCACTATATAGGGAGTGGAGCTATAGGCACAGCTGTGTAGTGGGAGAGCTGGGTGTGTGCCTAGAAGCTGAGCTGCAGTTACCTGCCCTGGCCACTATATGGGAGTGGAGCTATAGGCACAGCTGTGTAGTGGGAGAGATGGGTGTGTGCCTAGAAGCTGAGCTGCAGTTACCTGCCCTGGCCACTATATGGGAGTGGAGCTATAGGCACAGCGATATCTACCTGTGTAGTGGGAGAGATGGGTGTGTGCCTAGAAGCTGAGCTGCAGTTACCTGCCCTGGCCACTATATAGGGAGTGGAGCTATAGGCACAGCTGTGTAGTGGGAGAGCTGGGTGTGTGCCTAGAAGCTGAGCTGCAGTTACCTGCCCTGGCCACTATATAGGGAGTGGAGCTATAGACACAGCGATATCTACCTGTGTAGTGGGAGAGATGGGTGTGTGCCTAGAAGCTGAGCTGCAGTTACCTGCCCTGGCCATTATATAGGGAATGGAGCTATAGGCACAGCGATATCTACCTGTGTAGTGGGAGAGATGGGTGTGTGCCTAGAAGCTGAGCTGCAGTTACCTGCCCTGGCCACTATATAGGGAGTGGAGCTATAGGCACAGCGATATCTACCTGTGTAGTGGGAGAGCTGGGTGTGTGCCTAGAAGCTGGGCTGCAGTTACCTGCCCTGGCCACTATATAGGGAGTGGAGCTATAGGCACAGCTGTGTAGTGGGAGAGATGGGTGTGTGCCTAGAGGTTGAGCTGCAGTTACCTGCCCTGGCCACTATATAGGGAGTGGAGCTATAGGCACAGCGATATCTACCTGTGTAGTGGGAGAGATGGGTGTGTGCCTAGAAGCTGAGCTGCAGTTACCTGCCCTGGCCACTATATAGGGAGTGGAGCTATAGGCACAGCTGTGTAGTGGGAGAGATGGGTGTGTGCCTAGAAGCTGAGCTGCAGTTACCTGCCCTGGCCACTATATAGGGAGTGGAGCTATAGGCACAGCGATATCTACCTGTGTAGTGGGAGAGCTGGGTGTGTGCCTAGAAGCTGAGCTGCAGTTACCTGCCCTGGCCACTATATAGGGAGTGGAGCTATAGGCACAGCGATATCTACCTGTGTAGCGGGTGAGCTGGGTGTGTGCCTAGAAGCTGAGCTGCAGTTACCTGCCCTGGCCACTATATAGGGAGTGGAGCTATAGGCACAGCGATATCTACCTGTGTAGTGGGAGAGATGGGTGTGTGCCTAGAAGGTGAGCTGCAGTTACCTGCCCTGGCCACTATATGGGAGTGGAGCTATAGGCACAGCGATATCTACCTGTGTAGTGGGAGAGATGGGTGTGTGCCTAGAAGCTGAGCTGCAGTTACCTGCCCTGGCCACTATATAGGGAGTGGAGCTATAGGCACAGCTGTGTAGTGGGAGAGATGGGTGTGTGCCTAGAAGCTGAGCTGCAGTTACCTGCCCTGGCCACTATATAGGGAGTGGAGCTATAGGCACAGCGATATCTACCTGTGTGGTGGGAGAGATGGGTGTGTGCCTAGAAGCTGAGCTGCAGTTACCTGCCCTGGCCACTATATAGGGAGTGGAGCTATAGGCACAGCGATATCTACCTGTGTAGTGGGAGAGATGGGTGTGTGCCTAGAAGCTGAGCTGCAGTTACCTGCCCTGGCCACTATATAGGGAGTGGAGCTATAGGCACAGCTGTGTAGTGGGAGAGCTGGGTGTGTGCCTAGAAGCTGAGCTGCAGTTACCTGCCCTGGCCACTATATAGGGAGTGGAGCTATAGACACAGCGATATCTACCTGTGTAGTGGGAGAGATGGGTGTGTGCCTAGAAGCTGAGCTGCAGTTACCTGCCCTGGCCATTATATAGGGAATGGAGCTATAGGCACAGCGATATCTACCTGTGTAGTGGGAGAGATGGGTGTGTGCCTAGAAGCTGAGCTGCAGTTACCTGCCCTGGCCACTATATAGGGAGTGGAGCTATAGGCACAGCGATATCTACCTGTGTAGTGGGAGAGCTGGGTGTGTGCCTAGAAGCTGGGCTGCAGTTACCTGCCCTGGCCACTATATAGGGAGTGGAGCTATAGGCACAGCTGTGTAGTGGGAGAGATGGGTGTGTGCCTAGAGGTTGAGCTGCAGTTACCTGCCCTGGCCACTATATAGGGAGTGGAGCTATAGGCACAGCGATATCTACCTGTGTAGTGGGAGAGATGGGTGTGTGCCTAGAAGCTGAGCTGCAGTTACCTGCCCTGGCCACTATATAGGGAGTGGAGCTATAGGCACAGCTGTGTAGTGGGAGAGATGGGTGTGTGCCTAGAAGCTGAGCTGCAGTTACCTGCCCTGGCCACTATATAGGGAGTGGAGCTATAGGCACAGCGATATCTACCTGTGTAGTGGGAGAGCTGGGTGTGTGCCTAGAAGCTGAGCTGCAGTTACCTGCCCTGGCCACTATATAGGGAGTGGAGCTATAGGCACAGCGATATCTACCTGTGTAGCGGGTGAGCTGGGTGTGTGCCTAGAAGCTGAGCTGCAGTTACCTGCCCTGGCCACTATATAGGGAGTGGAGCTATAGGCACAGCGATATCTACCTGTGTAGTGGGAGAGATGGGTGTGTGCCTAGAAGGTGAGCTGCAGTTACCTGCCCTGGCCACTATATGGGAGTGGAGCTATAGGCACAGCGATATCTACCTGTGTAGTGGGAGAGATGGGTGTGTGCCTAGAAGCTGAGCTGCAGTTACCTGCCCTGGCCACTATATAGGGAGTGGAGCTATAGGCACAGCTGTGTAGTGGGAGAGATGGGTGTGTGCCTAGAAGCTGAGCTGCAGTTACCTGCCCTGGCCACTATATAGGGAGTGGAGCTATAGGCACAGCGATATCTACCTGTGTGGTGGGAGAGATGGGTGTGTGCCTAGAAGCTGAGCTGCAGTTACCTGCCCTGGCCACTATATAGGGAGTGGAGCTATAGGCACAGCGATATCTACCTGTGTAGTGGGAGAGATGGGTGTGTGCCTAGAAGCTGAGCTGCAGTTACCTGCCCTGGCCACTATATAGGGAGTGGAGCTATAGGCACAGCTGTGTAGTGGGAGAGCTGGGTGTGTGCCTAGAAGCTGAGCTGCAGTTACCTGCCCTGGCCACTATATAGGGAGTGGAGCTATAGGCACAGCGATATCTACCTGTGTAGTGGGAGAGCTGGGTGTGTGCCTAGAAGCTCAGCTGCAGTTACCTGCCCTGGCCACTATATAGGGCGTGGAGCTATAGGCACAGCGATATCTACCTGTGTAGTGGGAGAGCTGGGTGTGTGCCTAGAAGCTGAGCTGCAGTTACCTGCCCTGGCCACTATATAGGGAGTGGAGCTATAGGCACAGCTGTGTAGTGGGAGAGATGGGTGTGTGCCTAGAAGCTGAGCTGCAGTTACCTGCCCTGGCCACTATATAGGGAGTGGAGCTATAGGCACAGCGATATCTACCTGTGTAGCGGGTGAGCTGGGTGTGTGCCTAGAAGCTGAGCTGCAGTTACCTGCCTTGGCCACTACACACAGAATGAAGCTGTTGTGGGCACCCAGGACGTTAAAGGGGAACTCTAGTCGTGGAATACTCCTTTAAAAATCAGGCTAGAGTATAAGTGGGGACATGCTGGGAGTTGTAGTTATGCAGTGTTGCCCTATAAGCAGTTCAGTAAGAGTCTTGGGGGCTCTGGCTCTGCCTGTAGGGACAGTACATTGGGTTATCATGGCCGCCTCTCCTGTACTTGGGAGATGAGGAGACATAATCACCGCCTTCCTACCGTCCTCTGTTATTACCCCGCTCAGCCTCGGCTATTTCAGTATCTGCCTCTTCTAATTAAAACAAATGAGAGCTCAGCGGCGCCTACGCATGGTGGGAGCAGGCATTACTAGAGGCACAGAGTGGCTATACAATCCATGACTTGCCCCTCCTAAATGATTGATGATGTCCTCATAGCCTAGAGCTTCAGGGATCTACTATGGCAGTGTGACAGTCAGGGAGCCGGATCCTGTCTCCATCCTTCCCTTATTCTGTGAGCAGATCGGCCCGAAACTCCCTGCTGTTATATGAATGGAAAGTGCGAATCACTGGCGCTGCTGTCCATCTGCCGACTACATGCATCCAGCAGGAGGCTGCCAGGACAGCAGGGGGCAGCACTGCACAGAACAGGGACAAGGTACAGAAAATGTAACAGATACAATGTAACCGGGAATCTAATATACATTGTCATGATAACTAAACTCTCCATCTCCAGGTTATACCGGCTGTACATATATCACTATATACAGGAGATCCCCAGGTTATACCAGCTGTACATATATCATTATATACAGGAGATCCCCAGGTTATACCGGCTGTACATATATCATTATATACAGGGGATCCCCAGGTTATACCGGCTGTACATATATCATTATATACAGGAGATCCCCAGGTTATACCGGCTGTACATATATGATTATATACAGGAGATCCCCAGGTTATACCGGCTGTACATATATGATTATATACAGGAGATCCCCAGGTTATACCAGCTGTACATATATGATTATATACAGGAGATCCCCAGGTTATACCGACTGTACATATATCATTATATACAGGAGATCCCCAGGTTATACCAGCTGTACATATATCATTATATACAGGAGATCCCCAGGTTATACCAGCTGTACATATACCATTATATACAGGAGATCCCCAGGTTATACCGGCTGTACATATATCACTATATACAGGAGATCCCCAGGTTATACCGGCTGTACATATATCACTATATACAGGAGATCCCCAGGTTATACCGGCTGTACATATATCACTATATACAGGAGATCCCCAGGTTATACCGGCTGTACATATATCATTATATACAGGAGATCCCCAGGTTATACCGGCTGTACATATATCATTATATACAGGAGATCCCCAGGTTATACCGGCTGTACATATATCATTATATACAGGAGATCCCCAGGTTATACCGGCTGTACATATATCATTATATACAGGAGATCCCCAGGTTATACCGGCTGGACATATATCATTATATACAGGAGATCCCCAGGTTATACCGGCTGGACATATATCATTATATACAGGAGATCCCCAGGTTATACCGGCTGTACATATATCATTATATACAGGAGATCCCCAGGTTATACCGGCTGTACATATATCATTATATACAGGAGATCCCCAGGTTATACCGGCTGTACATATATCATTATATACAGGAGATCCCCAGGTTATACCGGCTGTACATATATCATTATATACAGGAGATCCCCAGGTTATACCGGCTGTACATATATCATTATATACAGGAGATCCCCAGGTTATACCGGCTGGACATATATCATTATATACAGGAGATCCCCAGGTTATACCAGCTGGGTATCTAATCTTATCCTGTGTGATGAGTTGGTGTATTCAAGTCTGGGCCCCCAGTACCTTATTATTGATACTGTATCCAAGCCAAGCATGTGTGATACAGTCTCGGGGATGTATACAGAGCGTTGCATTACATACAATGAGAGATTAGTGAATAACTACTATAATGCGGATCATGTCTTTAGATTTTCCTCTAGATCTGCCACAGATGGACAGACTGCTCCCTCCTCCTCCCACACAACGATTGCTCCTGGCACGCTGCATTTGTTATGTTTTTTTTGTGGAGTTTAGGGTGAAATTGGGAGGTTTCCAGTTTCTGTTTAATTAGGAGCTGGAAGAAGGAAGTGAAATTTGGAGACTGGCTACTCGTAAATGGGGGAGGCAGTGATTTACTGTCATCATCCAAAGGACAGCAAAGGAACATCCATAACATATTATCTAGTGTTGGTGTGTAACATGTATATGAGGAGCTCGTGGTGGTGTATAATCTGTATGCAATGAGCTCCCCCTAGTGGTGGTGTATAATCTGTATGTAGTGAGCTCCCCCTAGTGGTGGTGTATAATGTGTATGTAGTGAGCTCCCCCTAGTGGTGGTGTATAATCTGTATGTAGTGAGCTCCCCCTAGTGGTGGTGTATAATCTGTATGTAGTGAGCTCCCCCTAGTGGTGGTGTATAATCTGTATGTAGTGAGCTCCCCCTAGTGGTGGTGTATAATCTGTATGTAGTGAGCTCCTCCTAGTGGTGGTGTATAATCTGTATGTAGTGAGCTCCTCCTAGTGGTGGTGTATAATCTGTATGTAGTGATCTCCTCCTAGTGGTGGTGTATAATCTGTATGTAGTGAGCTCCCCCTAGTGGTGGTGTATAATGTGTATGTAGTGAGCTCCCCCTAGTGGTGGTGTATAATGTGTATGTATTGAGCTCCCCCTAGTGGTGGTGTATAATGTGTATGTAGTGATCTCCTCCTAGTGGTGGTGTATAATGTGTATGTAGTGATCTCCTCCTAGTGGTGATGTATAATCTGTATGTAGTGATCTCCCCCTAGTGGTGATGTATAATGTGTATGTAGTGATCTCCTCCTAGTGGTGGTGTATAATCTGTATGTAGTGATCTCCCCCTAGTGGTGGTGTATAATCTGTATGTAGTGATCTCCCCCTAGTGGTGGTGTATAATCTGTATGTAGTGATCTCCCCCTAGTGGTGGTGTATAATGTGTATGTAGTGATCTCCCCCTAGTGGTGGTGTATAATGTGTATGTAGTGATCTCCCCCTAGTGGTGGTGTATAATCTGTATGTAGTGATCACCCCCTAGTGGTGGTGTATAATGTGTATGTAGTGATCTCCCCCTAGTGGTGGTGTATAATCTGTATGTAGTGATCACCTCCTAGTGGTGGTGTATAATGTGTATGTAGTGAGCTCCCCCTAGTGGTGGTGTATAATCTGTATGTAGTGATCTCCTCCTAGTGGTGGTGTATAATGTGTATGTAGTGATCTCCTCCTAGTGGTGGTGTATAATCTGTATGTAGTGATCTCCCCCTAGTGGTGGTGTATAATCTGTATGTAGTGATCTCCTCCTAGTGGTGGTGTATAATGTGTATGTAGTGATCACCTCCTAGTGGTGGTGTATAATGTGTATGTAGTGATCTCCCCCTAGTGGTGGTGTATAATCTGTATGTAGTGATCTCCTCCTAGTGGTGGTGTATAATGTGTATGTAGTGATCTCCTCCTAGTGGTGGTGTATAATGTGTATGTAGTGATCTCCCCCTAGTGGTGGTGTATAATCTGTATGTAGTGAGCTCCCCCTAGTGGTGGTGTATAATCTGTATGTAGTGAGCTCCCCCTAGTGGTGGTGTATAATGTGTATGTACTGATCTCCTCCTAGTGGTGGTGTATAATCTGTATGTAGTGATCTCCCCCTAGTGGTGGTGTATAATCTGTATGTAGTGATCTCCCCCTAGTGGTGGTGTATAATCTGTATGTAGTGATCTCCCCCTAGTGGTGGTGTATAATCTGTATGTAGTGATCTCCCCCTAGTGGTGATGTATAATCTGTATGTAGTGATCTCCTCCTAGTGGTGGTGTATAATGTGTATGTAGTGATCTCCCCCTAGTGGTGGTGTATAATGTGTATGTAGTGATCTCCTCCTAGTGGTGGTGTATAATGTGTATGTAGTGATCTCCTCCTAGTGGTGGTGTATAATCTGTATGTAGTGATCTCCCCCTAGTGGTGATGTATAATGTGTATGTAGTGAGCTCCCCCTAGTGGTGGTGTATAATGTGTATGTAGTGAGCTCCCCCTAGTGGTGGTGTATAATCTGTATGTAGTGAGCTCCCCCTAGTGGTGGTGTATAATGTGTATGTAGTGATCTCCCCCTAGTGGTGGTGTATAATCTGTATGTAGTGATCTCCCCCTAGTGGTGATGTATAATCTGTATGTAGTGATCTCCTCCTAGTGGTGGTGTATAATGTGTATGTAGTGATCTCCTCCTAGTGGTGGTGTATAATGTGTATGTAGTGATCTCCTCCTAGTGGTGGTGTATAATGTGTATGTAGTGATCTCCTCCTAGTGGTGGTGTATAATCTGTATGTAGTGATCTCCCCCTAGTGGTGGTGTATAATGTGTATGTAGTGATCTCCTCCTAGTGGTGGTGTATAATGTGTATGTAGTGATCTCCTCCTAGTGGTGGTGTATAATCTGTATGTAGTGATCTCCCCCTAGTGGTGGTGTATAATGTGTATGTAGTGAGCTCCCCCTAGTGGTGGTGTATAATGTGTATGTAGTGAGCTCCCCCTAGTGGTGGTGTATAATGTGTATGTAGTGAGCTCACCCTAGTGGTGGTGTATAATGTGTATGTAGTGAGCTCACCCTAGTGGTGATGTATAATCTGTATGTAGTGAGCTCCCCCTAGTGGTGGTGTATAATCTGTATGTAGTGAGCTCCCCCTAGTGGTGGTGTATAATCTGTATGTAGTGAGCTCCCCCTAGTGGTGGTGTATAATCTGTATGTAGTGAGCTCCCCCTAGTGGTGGTGTATAATCTGTATGTAGTGAGCTCCCCCTAGTGGTGACTGTCTAATAGATCATATATTCTGATCGTTCTTCTGTGTATGTGCTGGTAGCTCCTATTCGGCTGCAATCCTCACCCCATATTATAATATATATTGCTCTTCTCCTCTTATCTGTTTGTATTGATGAAATTCTGAATTGAATGTATTGGGCTGCAGTATATATGGTGACATTTAATATCCTGACCGTGTACAATCCCCAAATAGATGACATCCCCTGATAGAAGCCATGAGGGTAGAATGTGCTGCCGCTGTGTCTTACTGATGGATTACAGACGGCCGGGAATTCCGCATGTGTCATGCTTGGAATTCTGTGTATCCTGGGATAGGGTTACATGGAGCTCCCCCTTCTGATATCCTCAGGGTCATGGTGGTGATCTGTGTTGGCTATAGATGTGTAATACTCGCCTCCTCTTCCTCCTGCAGGTATAAAGGCTTCATTAAAGACTGTCCTAGCGGTCAGCTGGATGCCGCAGGGTTCCAGAAGATTTACAAACAGTTCTTCCCCTTTGGAGACCCGACAAAATTTGCCACTTTCGTCTTCAATGTTTTTGATGAGAACAAGGTAAGTCATGTGGAGTATAAGAGCGGCACCCTACACCAGTCTGCTGCTGCACCCCTGTAATCAGCCATGATGGGTGCAATCACCGACACCTGCAGCTTCTCAAGTTATAGACCTCCTCCCTCACTGCCCATAGCAGCAGCGCCAGCAGGAGAGCTCCTGGGCAGTGGGAGATGTGAAGAGCCGCAGGGAGAAGCACATGGTGGAGCGACCTCCTATGTGGCACCCAGAGGTTTTTTACCAGCAGCTCTGAGTGCCGGGACAGACAGGTTGGAATCGGTGTAAAACCGATCCCTATGTCGTCCTGTTGCCACTGACGGCACAACTTGCACAGAAGGGGAGTCCTTGCATTATAACAAAACATGATGTAAGGAATCCATCCGCACACCTGCCTGACGAGCGGCCTCTTACACATCTGTCACTGATAGGACTACCCAGCGCTTGTAAGTGCTCACAGTAGTGTTCAGCGCTTTCCTAGGGCTTGTGAGTACTCCTAGTGCAGTAGTGTTCAGCGCTTTCCTAGGGCTCGTGAGTACTCATAGTGCAGTAGTGTTCAGCGCTGTCCTAGGGCTCGTGAGTACTCCTAGTGCAGTAGTGTTCAGCGCTTTCCTAGGGCTCGTGAGTACTCATAGTGCAGTAGTGTTCAGCGCTTTCCTAGGGCTCGTGAGTACTCCTAGTGCAGTAGTGTTCGGCGCTTTCCTAGGGCTCGTGAGTACTCGTAGTGCAGTAGTGTTCAGAGCTTTCCTAGGGCTCGTGAGTACTCGTAGTGCAGTAGTGTTCGGCGCTTTCCTAGGGCTCGTGAGTACTCGTAGTGCAGTAGTGTTCGGCGCTTTCCTAGGGCTCGTGAGTACTCCTAGTGCAGTAGTGTTCGGCGCTTTCCTAGGGCTCGTGAGTACTCCTAGTGCAGTAGTGTTCAGCGCTTTCCTAGGGCTCGTGAGTACTCGTAGTGCAGTAGTGTTCAGCGCTTTCCTAGGGCTCGTAGTGCAGTAGTGTTCAGCGCTTTCCTAGGGCTCGTGAGTACTCGTAGTGCAGTAGTGTTCAGCGCTTTCCTAGGGCTCGTGAGTACTCGTAGTGCAGTAGTGTTCAGCGCTTTCCTAGGGCTCGTGAGTACTCGTAGTGCAGTAGTGTTCAGCGCTTTCCTAGGGCTCGTGAGTACTCGTAGTGCAGTAGTGTTCAGCGCTTTCCTAGGGCTCGTGAGTACTCGTAGTGCAGTAGTGTTCAGCGCTTTCCTAGGGCTCGTGAGTACTCGTAGTGCAGTAGTGTTCAGCGCTGTCCTAGGGCTCGTGAGTACTCCTAGTGCAGTAGTGTTCAGCGCTTTCCTAGGGCTCGTGAGTACTCGTAGTGCAGTAGTGTTCAGCGCTTTCCTAGGGCTCGTGAGTACTCCTAGTGCAGTAGTGTTCAGCGCTTTCCTAGGGCTCGTGAGTACTCGTAGTGCAGTAGTGTTCAGCGCTGTCCTAGGGCTCGTAGTGCAGTAGTGTTCAGCGCTTTCCTAGGGCTCGTGAGTACTCGTAGTGCAGTAGTGTTCAGCGCTTTCCTAGGGCTCGTGAGTACTCGTAGTGCAGTAGTGTTCAGCGCTTTCCTAGGGCTCGTGAGTACTCGTAGTGCAGTAGTGTTCAGCGCTTTCCTAGGGCTCGTGAGTACTCGTAGTGCAGTAGTGTTCAGCGCTGTCCTAGGGCTCGTAGTGCAGTAGTGTTCAGCGCTTTCCTAGGGCTCGTGAGTACTCGTAGTGCAGTAGTGTTCAGCGCTTTCCTAGGGCTCGTGAGTACTCGTAGTGCAGTAGTGTTCAGCGCTGTCCTAGGGCTCGTGAGTACTCGTAGTGCAGTAGTGTTCAGCGCTGTCCTAGGGCTCGTGAGTACTCGTAGTGCAGTAGTGTTCAGCGCTGTCCTAGGGCTCGTGAGTACTCGTAGTGCAGTAGTGTTCAGCGCTTTCCTAGGGCTCGTGAGTACTCGTAGTGCAGTAGTGTTCAGCGCTTTCCTAGGGCTCGTGAGTACTCCTAGTGCAGTAGTGTTCAGCGCTTTCCTAGGGCTCGTGAGTACTCGTAGTGCAGTAGTGTTCAGCGCTGTCCTAGGGCTCGTAGTGCAGTAGTGTTCAGCGCTTTCCTAGGGCTCGTGAGTACTCCTAGTGCAGTAGTGTTCAGCGCTTTCCTAGGGCTCGTGAGTACTCGTAGTGCAGTAGTGTTCAGCGCTTTCCTAGGGCTCGTGAGTACTCGTAGTGCAGTAGTGTTCAGCGCTGTCCTAGGGCTCGTGAGTACTCCTAGTGCAGTAGTGTTCAGCGCTTTCCTAGGGCTCGTGAGTACTCCTAGTGCAGTAGTGTTCGGCGCTTTCCTAGGGCTCGTGAGTACTCCTAGTGCAGTAGTGTTCGGCGCTTTCCTAGGGCTCGTGAGTACTCCTAGTGCAGTAGTGTTCGGCGCTTTCCTAGGGCTCGTGAGTACTCCTAGTGCAGTAGTGTTCGGCGCTTTCCTAGGGCTCGTGAGTACTCCTAGTGCAGTAGTGTTCAGCGCTTTCCTAGGGCTCGTGAGTACTCCTAGTGCAGTAGTGTTCGGCGCTTTCCTAGGGCTCGTGAGTACTCCTAGTGCAGTAGTGTTCGGCGCTTTCCTAGGGCTCGTGAGTACTCCTAGTGCAGTAGTGTTCGGCGCTTTCCTAGGGCTCGTGAGTACTCCTAGTGCAGTAGTGTTCGGCGCTTTCCTAGGGCTCGTGAGTACTCCTAGTGCAGTAGTGTTCGGCGCTTTCCTAGGGCTCGTGAGTACTCCTAGTGCAGTAGTGTTCGGCGCTTTCCTAGGGCTCGTGAGTACTCCTAGTGCAGTAGTGTTCGGCGCTTTCCTAGGGCTCGTGAGTACTCGTAGTGCAGTAGTGTTCGGCGCTTTCCGAGGGCTCGTGAGTACTCGTAGTGCAGTAGTGTTCGGCGCTTTCCTAGGGCTCGTGAGTACTCGTAGTGCAGTAGTGTTCAGCGCTTTCCTAGGGCTCGTGAGTACTCCTAGTGCAGTAGTGTTCAGCGCTTGCCCCTGTGCACTGCCCAGGTATACAGGGTAAATGCAGTGCAACCCAGCGGCAGCCTCCACAGCACAGCTCCTCTGCCTCCTCTCTACTATCTAGCAGTTACCACAGCACAGCTCCTCTGCCTCCTCGCTACTACCTAGCAGCCTCCACAGCACAGCTCCTCTGCCTCCTCGCTACTACCTAGCAGCCTCCACAGCACAGCTCCTCTGCCTCCTCTCTACTACCTAGCAGCCTCCACAGCACAGCTCCTCTGCCTCCTCTCTACTACCTAGCAGCCTCCACAGCACAGCTCCTCTGCCTCCTCTCTACTATCTAGCAGTTACCACAGCACAGCTCCTCTGCCTCCTCGCTACTACCTAGCAGCCTCCACAGCACAGCTCCTCTGCCTCCTCGCTACTACCTAGCAGCCTCCACAGCACAGCTCCTCTGCCTCCTCTCTACTACCTAGCAGCCTCCACAGCACAGCTCCTCTGCCTCCTCTCTACTACCTAGCAGCCTCCACAGCACAGCTCCTCTGCCTCCTCTCTACTACCTAGCAGTTCCCACAGCACAGCTCCTCTCCTCCTCGCTACTACCTAGCAATTCCCACAGCACAGCTCCTCTCCTCCTCTCTACTACCTAGCAGCCTCCACAGCACAGCTCCTCTGCCTCCTCTCTACTACCTAGCAGTTCCCACAGCACAGCTCCTCTCCTCCTCGCTACTACCTAGCAGTTCCCACAGCACAGCTCCTCTCCTCCTCTCTACTACCTAGCAGCCTCCACAGCACAGCTCCTCTGCCTCCTCTCTACTACCTAGCAGTTCCCACAGCACAGCTCCTCTCCTCCTCGCTACTACCTAGCAGTTCCCACAGCACAGCTCCTCTGCCTCCTCTCTACTACCTAGCAGCCTCCACAGCACAGCTCCTCTGCCTCCTCTCTACTACCTAGCAGCCTCCACAGCACAGCTCCTCTCCTCCTCTCTACTACCTAGCAGCCTCCACAGCACAGCTCCTCTCCTCCTCTCTACTACCTAGCAGCCTCCACAGCACAGCTCCTCTCCTCCTCTCTACTACCTAGCAGTTCCCACAGCACAGCTCCTCTCCTCCTCTCTACTACCTAGCAGCCTCCACAGCACAGCTCCTCTCCTCCTCTCTACTACCTAGCAGCCTCCACAGCACAGCTCCTCTCCTCCTCTCTACTACCTAGCAGCCTCCACAGCACAGCTCCTCTGCCTTCTCTCTACTACCTAGCAGCCTCCACAGCACAGCTCCTCTGCCTCCTCTCTACTACCTAGCAGCCTCCACAGCACAGCTCCTCTCCTCCTCTCTACTACCTAGCAGCCTCCACAGCACAGCTCCTCTCCTCCTCTCTACTACCTAGCAGCCTCCACAGCACAGCTCCTCTCCCTCCTCTCTACTACCTAGCAGCCTCCACAGCACAGCTCCTCTGCCTTCTCTCTACTACCTAGCAGCCTCCACAGCACAGCTCCTCTCCTCCTCTCTACTACCTAGCAGCCTCCACAGCACAGCTCCTCTCCTGACAGGAGAAAAGTCTAAAATAATCCTGACGCATCGAAAAAATGCATAAAGAGTAAAACTGCCTGTACAAGAGTCTATGATGCCCGCACAGGTGTTTATGCGACCTCTAGTGGCACCCATTGTCCTGCCAGATCCTGCTGCTGTGTTTTTAGGAAGTCCTCTGCAATAGTTCCCAAACATTGGTTCAGAGCAGTGATGATAGGAGTCTGCTCCCGTAAGAAGTACATGCATCCTCTGCATCCCTCAGGTTACGCAGCTGTAATATCAGGGAGGTGGTAGTAACGCAGCAGCCGTCCTCCTCCTTCATCACTAATGACACTGACCTCTTCTCATCCGCAGGACGGGAGAATCGAGTTTTCGGAATTCATCCAGGCCTTGTCGGTCACTTCACGTGGGACGCTGGATGAGAAGCTGAGATGTGAGTGATCTCCATTGTGTCTGCTGAATTATTCATTGTATTATAAGCAGGAGATGTACACAGGGAAAGCATCATTACTCCAAAGGCTCAGGACACTGTATCACACAGGATAGGATTAGATACACCGCCCAGCAGACGGTATCACACAGGATGGGCTTCGATGCACAGCAGACGGTATCACACAGGATAGGATTAGATACACCGCCCAGCAGACAGTATCACACAGGATGGGATTAGATACACAGCTCAGCAGACTGTATCACCCATGATGGGATTAGATACACATCTCAGCAGACAGTATCACACAGGAGAGTATAAGATACACAGCTCAGCAGTCAGTATCACACAGGATAGGATTAGATACACAGCTCAGCAGACTGTATCACACAGGATGGGATTAGATACGCATCTCAGCAGGCAGTATCACACAGGATAGGATTAGATACACAGCTCAGCAGACAGTATCACACAGGATAGGATTAGATACACAGCTCAGGAGACTGTATCACACAGGATAGGATTAGATACACAGCTCAGCAGTATCACACAGGAGAGGATTAGATACACAGCTCAGCAGACAGTATCACACAGGATAGGATTAGATACGCATCTCAGCAGGCAGTATCACACAGGATAGGATTAGATACACAGCTCAGCAGACAGTATCACACAGGATAGGATTACATATACAGCTCAGCAGACAGTATCACACAGGATAGGATTAGATACACAGCTCAGCAGTATCACACAGGAGAGGATTAGATACACAGCTCAGCAGACAGTATCACACAGGATAGGATTAGATACACAGCTCAGCAGCCAGTATCACACAGGAGAGGATTAGATACACAGCTCAGCAGACAGTATCACACAGGATGGGATTAGATACACAGCTCAGCAGACAGTATCACACAGGAGAGGATTAGATACACAGCTCAGCAGACAGTATCGCACAGGATAGGATTAGATACACAGCTCAGCAGTATCACACAGGAGAGAATTAGATACACAGCTCAGCAGACAGTATCACACAGGATAGGATTACATATACAGCTCAGCAGGCAGTATCACACAGGACAGGATTAGATACACAGCTCAGCAGACAGTATCACACAGGATAGGATTAGATACACAGCTCAGCAGCCAGTATCACACAGGAGAGGATTAGATACACAGCTCAGCAGACAGTATCACACAGGAGAGGATTAGATACACTGCTCAGCAGACAGTATCACACAGGATAGGATTAGATACACAGCTCAGCAGACAGTATCACACAGGATAGGATTAGATACACAGCTCAGCAGACAGTATCACACAGGAGAGGATTAGATACACAGCTCAGCAGACAGTATCACACAGGATGGGATTAGATACACAGCTCAGCAGGCAGTATCACACAGGATAGGATTACATATACAGCTCAGCAGGCAGTATCACACAGGACAGGATTAGATACATTGTCCGTAGCCTTGATGTGATTATGATGATGGATCCTTGTATTTATGACTCTTTTTCCAGGGGCGTTTAAGTTGTATGACTTGGATAATGATGGGTACATCACACGGAATGAGATGCTGGACATAGTGGATGCAATCTATCAGATGGTGGTAAGATGTGGACGTGTTATTCTGGGGTTGTCCTGTGTTACAGATGATTGTAGAGTAGGACTTCCATGTGTTTCCTGCCCCATAGATTGGGTCCAGGATGGAAGTGCAGCTCTAGGGAAGCAGATGTAGCTGAAGTGCAGTACCACACATAACCTGCTCCCTGGGGGGCGCTGTGTTTATAGTAGAGCAGCCATATTTGACTGTATTTGGGTCTGATATGAATGTGTCTGTTCTGGCAGGGGAACACGGTAGAGCTTCCGGAGGAGGAGAACACCCCAGAGAAGAGAGTAGATCGGATTTTTGCCATGATGGACAAGGTGAGAAAGTGGATGTGTCTGTCTCCTGGCAGATGTTACTGGATGTGACTGGAACTGCTGTCATCTGCAGAGTTTTCGTGTCAATGTGTCCTTACAGGAGGTAATGATATTTCTCGTCCACCTTTTCCAGAACTCGGATGGTAAACTCACCCTGCAGGAGTTTCAAGAAGGATCCAAGGCCGACCCCTCCATCGTGCAAGCGCTATCACTATACGACGGGCTGGTATAGGGACCGCCGACCACAACTGTGTGTGAGTGACGTATACATGACTGCGCCATCATCAGATCCGGCTCTTCATGACTCCTGGCTGAACCTGGCACTGACCGGGCATCTGATACACTGTGGCCTCCAACCAGTGTGAACAGAGCCTTAGGATAGAGCACACAAAATAAGCCTTTTATATTAAAGGGATGATGCAAAAGCGCAGAACTGAGGGTCCCCACTGACCAGGAGTAAGGAGATTCTCTTCCCTATGGAGAAGCTCCGGGGGAAGGGGGGGGGGGGCAGACACCCCTCTATTACACGGATAGGTTCAGTATTCACCCCTTCACTTCATGCACTAGTTGGGACCCCCATTCTTGTCCCCTGCAGGGGTCCCAGCGGTCATACCCCTAATGATACTGGAGATATTGGGGAAGGATGTGGTCCCCATCCTATCCGCACACGTCTGCATTGCCCTACATGGCACCTAAGTAAGAATTTAGGTGCTAATTTCAGAGGAAATAGTTTTCGCTGATGTCATCGGAGGCTTCTGGCAACAGGAATCTTTAATGTGATAGAAGGAAATCCCCGCGAATGTTCTGCCCCATGGGTCACATAATTGTCCCTAACTGAACTGGAGAACAGGGATTACACCACCACCAGGGGGAGCCACAGGGAAGCGGCAGATGCATTGGAAAGGTTTATATATATATTATGTAATAGAGATGATGGAGGGAAGGAGCGCAGCTACACATCTGACTACAGGCACCCCAGCGAGGATGGAATGAAGGGGGGGGGGATCCCGAGGATGGAATGGGAGGGGGGGGGGTCCTGAGGATAGGATGGGAGGGGGGGGGGTCCTGAGGATAGGATGGGAGGGGGGGGGGGGTCCCGAGGATAGGATGGGAGGGGGGGGGGGGGACCCGAGGATAGGATGGGAGGGGGGGGGGGGGACCCGAGGATAGGATGGGAGGGGGGGGGGGTCCCCGAGGATAGGATGGGAGGGGGGGGGGGTCCCGAGGATAGAATGGGGGGGGGGGGGTCCTGAGGATGGAATGGGAGGAGGGGGGGGGGGGGTCCTGAGGATGGAATGGGAGGAGGGGGGGGGGGGGTCCTGAGGATGGAATGGGAGGAGGGGGGGGGGGGTCCTGAGGATGGAATGGGAGGAGGGGGGGGGGTCCTGAGGATGGAATGGGAGGGGGTTGTGAGGGTAAGGGGTGCAGTGCCATGACTGGAGATACAATTGTATAACCCTGTAATGTAGCAGTGGAATCTAGTGGCAGGAAACCTGTTCTAGACATTAGAACAATAACTGATCTCCTGTGTATGGGGGGCCCTGATTATCCCCCTTGTCAGGGCGCTGGGGTATGATTGATTTCCCAGAGATGAGCAGTGACCAGAATGTTCTGTGCTTCTCTGGGTTTGGATTTTCCCGTAGTCCAGATTTGTTCCTCCTCCTGATGTTATGGCTAATGTTTCTGTATTTTCTGGATCTTTTTCAGATGCCCTAGGTAATAGTATCTTTCCTGTGCCACCAGACCAATGTCAGCAGCTTATGTCCCTCTTCTCAGTCACTCCCATACAGCCCAAGGATGAGGACGTCCATTGTGACATCGCGCCCCCTTCTTCCCTGCTCATGGGGGGCCGGCAGGCCGGGGGGCTACCCTGGTACTGGACATGCTTGGATTTTTACAGCGTCTCATTCCCTTCTTGCTGCTTCTTTTGTTATCGGAGAGGATTGCTTATTCACAAGGCAGAGCTAACCCCAGGACCCAGGGGGCTAGGGGGAGCCCCCCAGACCTTCACAAATCCTCAAACTGTCCCTTGTGTAGAGGATTGTCAGAGATCCCAGGCGAGGCCGTCCTACTCCTGCAGTATTCTGAGACTTGTGGAAGGACAGGATCGCTCCCACGCCATGCCTCAGGCTACATCATGCTGAATTGTGCTTTTTTTTTGTGAATAAGTGATTTTTTTATACATATCTATTGTATAGTATATCTTTTTTTAATTTATTTTTATGTAGTTGTTGTGTCACCTGCTTTGGACGCTTATTGGATGCAATTCACTTTTTTTCCGTTTTTTTTTTTTGGCATCTATGGTACATTTTTGCTTTTTTAACCTTCTACAGCAAATTGGGTTAACAAATAATGGTACCGAACCTGTTCTGAATCTGATCGTCTGCAAGTAAATTATTTTTTTTTTATTCTACAACAACTATTATATTTGGGGAGGAATAAATAAAGAAAGAAGCTTTACCTTTGTATTATGTGGGTACCTGTCAGTAGGTGTGATTTTGATTTATGCCGTGCTCTCTGCAGCCTGTATTTGGTATTGACCCTGGAGAGATGTGTAATCACACCTCACACTGCTGTGCTCTGTGCTCTCTGCAGCCAGTGTTATGTACTGTCCCTGGAGAGATGTGTAATCAGACCTCACACTGCTGTGCTCTGTGCTCTCTGCAGCCAGTGTTATGTACTGTCCCTGGAGAGATGTGTAATCATACCTCACACTGCTGTGCTCTGTGCTCTCTGCAGCCAGTGTTATGTATTGTCCCTGGAGAGATGTGTAATCACACCTCACACTGCTGTGCTCTGTGCTCTCTGCAGCCAGTGTTATGTACTGTCCCTGGAGAGATGTGTAATCAGACCTCACACTGCTGTGCTCTGTGCTCTCTGCAGCCAGTGTTATGTACTGTCCCTGGAGAGATGTGTAATCACACCTCACACTGCTGTGCTCTCTGCAGCCAGTGTTATGTACTGTCCCTGGAGAGATGTGTAATCAGACCTCACACTGCTGTGCTCTGTGCTCTCTGCAGCCAGTGTTATGTATTGTCCCTGGAGGGATGTGCAATCAGACCTCACACTGCTGTGCTCTTTGCTCTCTGCAGCCAGTGTTATGTATTGTCACTGGAGAGATGTGTAATCAGACCTCACACTGCTGTGCTCTGTGCTCTCTGCAGCCAGTGTTATGTATTGTCACTGGAGAGATGTGTAATCAGACCTCACACTGCTGTGCTCTGTGCTCTCTGCAGCCAGTGTTATGTATTGTCACTGGAGAGATGTGTAATCAGACCTCACACTGCTCTGCTCTGTGCTCTCTGCAGCCAGTGTTATGTATTGTCCCTGGAGGGATGTTTAATCATACCTCACACTGCTGTGCTCTGTGCTCTCTGCAGCCTGTATTTGGTATTGACCCTGGAGAGATGTGTAATCAGACCTCACACTGCTGTGCTCTGTGCACTCTGCAGCCAGTGTTATGTATTGATCCGGGAGAGATGTGTAATCATACCTCACACTGCTGTGCTCTGTGCACTCTGCAGCCAGTGTTATGTATTGTCCCTGGAGAGATGAGTAATCAGACCTCTTACTGCTGTGCTCTGTGCACTCTGCAGCCAGTGTTATGTATTGATCCGGGAGAGATGTGTGAGGCCTGATTACACATCTCTCCATGGACACTACATAACACTGGCTGCAGAGAGCACAGAGCACAGCAGTGTGAGGTCTGATTACACATCTCTCCAGGGACACTACATAACACTGGCTGCAGAGTGCACAGAGCACAGCAGTGTGAGGTCTGATTACACATCTCTCCATGGACACTACATAACACTGGCTGCAGAGAGCACAGAGCAGAGCAGTGTGAGGTCTGATTACACATCTCTCCAGGGACAATACATAACACTGGCTGCACAGAGCACAGCAGTGTGAGGTCTGATTACACATCTCTCCATGGACACTACATAACACTGGCTGCAGAGAGCACAGAGCACAGCAGTGTGAGGTGTGATTACACATCTCTCCAGGGACAATACATAACACTGGCTGCAGAGAGCACAGAGCACAGCAGTGTGAGGTCTGATTACACATCTCTCCAGGGACAGTACATAACACTGGCTGCAGAGAGCACAGAGCACAGCAGTGTGAGGTCTGATTACACATCTCTCCATGGACACTACATAACACTGGCTGCAGAGTGCACAGAGCACAGCAGTGTGAGGTCTGATTACACATCTCTCCAGGGACAATACATAACCCTGGCTGCACAGAGCACAGAGTACAGCAGTGTGAGGTATGATTACACATCTCTCCAGGGACAATACATAACACTGGCTGCAGGGAGCACAGAGCACAGCAGTGTGAGGTCTGATTACACATCTCTCCAGGGACAGTACATAACACTGGCTGCAGAGAGCACAGAGCACAGCAGGGGGTCATGTGTCCTTGCACCCATTTGCAAATGTAACGCCAAAGCCTATGCCAGAGATGCAGTGTGAGTGTGAGCTCGGGTTCATACAGCTACAGTGTGTAGTAAAGGCGTAATACACAGAGCTCATTATTCCACAGATGAATGTGAGGTTGGTAGTTGGACTGGTCGCTGCTGTGTTTGCTATACGGGGTGTTATGTCCTGGAGGTCTTGCACATTCCAGGACTAGAGAATCAAGGGGTTAATTTTGGAGATGGAACACCTATCTCCTCACTGTATGCGGTCACCAGTGACATCACTGAGTAGTCTGGTGGATAGAGGTAGTAAAGCTACAATCAGGGATCCTCTGGTATTGTGTTAATCACAGATATAATGATTGTATCGTTGAACATTATGCAACTTTTGTAACAAGCTTTATGATTCAATTCAGTTGTCAGGACCTCTGCTTACTGTCAGTATTCTTAAACTTGATTCCCTAGGAGCTGAACACCTCTGTGTGGCCAATAAGCAAGAGAGACCTGATCTCAGCTGCTGAGTGGAGCCGGACATTACACCAATATCAGCTGAACCCATACGGGTGAGGGGGTCAGTGACCGGGCGGAACATGTAGTCCATAGCATATTGGGCTACCCCAGGGCTCTGCAGGAGGTCCAAACTATCTAGACAGGCACTAAGGGGTCTGCAGGAACCAGAGATGCATAGAGGTGGGACAGGGGGATTATTCACATGAAGGCGTCGTCTGCGTCCACATACGGTTTGCGTAAACTCCGCCTCCAATGTGAACACGGTCTCCAGGCCGCTGCATGTGAACCAGGTCAGTGACCCCCTGGTTGCAGTGGGTTCTCCCGGTGAGTCTGTGACGGCAGAAGATACAACATGGGAGCCCATTTATCTGTCTGGCCGCTGATGGTAGACTAGCAATGACCTAGTATAGGTTTATGATAAGGGTTAATAATATAACAGAGCTCTATCTATATCCAGTGACCTGAATCTGATGCCGCTCGCACCCCTCATGTGTGCACAGGGTCCTAACAGACGCAGCTGTGCGGTACTCCTGGGGTCAAAGAAAGATCCAACATGTGGGACAAGTAACAGCAGCAGCTTATTAATAATAATTCCTTACACAGAGCGGCCCAATCGCTCCCTGCCTCCATGGAGCTCACAATCTAATCAACCTACCAGTATGTTTTGGAGTGTGAGAGGAAACCAGAGGACCCGGAGGAAACCCACACAAACAGCTTCCCTTCTTTTATGTAACATACAGGTCACTGGGGGCAATGGGGTCTGAATACTGGATTATGTGTATGGTGCTCTGTGCTCTCTCCATCCAGTGTAATGTTCTTGGAACGATGTGTAACTATACCTCACTCTGCTGTGCTCTGTGCTCTCTGCAGCCAGTGTTATGTACTGTCCCTGGAGAGATGTGTAATCAGACCTCACACTGCTGTGCTCTGTGCTCTCTGCAGCCAGTGTTATGTACTGTCCCTGGAGAGATGTGTAATCAGACCTCACACTGCTGTGCTCTGTGCTCTCTGCAGCCAGTGTTATGTATTGTCCCTGGAGGGATGTGTAATCAGACCTCACTCTGCTGTGCTCTGTGCTCTCTGCAGCCAGTGTTATGTACTGTCCCTGGAGAGATGTGTAATCAGACCTCACACTGCTGTGCTCTGTGCTCTCTGCAGCCAGTGTTATGTACTGTCCCTGGAGAGATGAGTAATCAGACCTCACACTGCTGTGCTCTGTGCTCTCTGCAGCCAGCGTTATGTATTGTCCCTGGAGAGATGTGTAATCACATCTCACACTGCTGTGCTCTGTGCTCTCTGCAGCCAGTGTTATGTATTGTCCCTGGAGAGATTTGTAATCAGACCTCACACTGCTGTGCTCTGTACTCTCTGCAGCCAGTGTTATGTACTGTCCCTGGAGAGATGTGTAATCAGACCTCACACTGCTGTGCTCTGTGCTCTCTGCAGCCAGTGTTATGTATTGTCCCTGGAGAGATGTGTAATCAGACCTCACACTGCTGCGCTCTGTGCTCTCTGCAGCCAGTGTTATGTATTGTCCATGGAGAGATGTGTAATCAGGCCTCACACTGCTGTGCTATCTGCAGCCAGTGTTATGTATTGTCCCTGGAGAGATGTGTAACCAGACCTCACACTGCTGTGTTCTGTGCTCTCTGCAGCCAGTGTTATGTATTGTCCCTGGAGAGATGTGTAATCAGACCTCACACTGCTCTGCTCTGTGCTCTCTCCATCCAGTGTAATGTAATGTAATGTTCTTGGAACAATGTGTAACTATACCTCACACTGCTGTCCTCTGTGCTCTCTGCAGCCAGTGTTACATATAGCCCATTGAGAAAGGTAATCAGACCTTTCTGTATGTTGTAAGTAGCAGCAGGACTGTGATATTTGCATTTATATTCCAGATTTAGAGTGCATTGAGGGGATCTCCTCACACTGCTTTGTTCTCTGTTCACTGCTGTGAGTGTAGTGGGGAGGGGCTAAGAGGTATGATTACACATTTCTCCAGGGCCAATGGCTGAAGAGGGAACAGGGAACAGCAGTGTGAGGACACTTCCCCTGTGCTTTTGGATAAGCTACAATCCTGGAATATAAATCTCGTATATCAGTCCTGCTGCTACTAAAAACATACACAAAGGTATGTATATCACATGTCTCCACTGGCTGCACAGAGCACAGCAGTGTGAGGTATGATTACACATCTCTCTCCATGGACACTACATAACACTGGCTGCAGAGAGCACAGAGCACAGCAGTGTGAGGTATGATTACACATCTCTCCAGGGACAATACATAACACTGGCTGCAGAGAGCACAGAGCACAGCAGTGTGAGGTCTGATTACACATCTCTCCAGGGACAGTACATAACACTGGCTGCAGAGAGCACAGAGCACAGCAGTGTGAGGTCTGATTACACATCTCTCCAGGGACAGTACATAACACTGGCTGCAGAGAGCACAGAGCACAGCAGTGTGAGGTCTGATTACACATCTTTCCAGTGACAATACATTTGCTGCGATCTCTCTGGGTCCTCAATAATTTCTCTCTAAAATATTTTCCACGTTCCGGAGCTCCCACTCCTCTGCATAGACCTGCATGTCACGAGAATGGCATAACATTTTGGCTGCCTGCTGCCACCACTAGAGGGCACTATGGAGCTTAAGATAAAATTTGGGAACTTGCTTGGATCAGAGATTACGGAGGGGCACGGTCATTTTAATGTGGGTGTGGCTTAAAGCATGGGGTCGGGGATGGCGCGCAGGAGGCGGATCCTCTTGTGATGTCTCTTTTGCATGTCTTGTTGCCTTGTCTACAGTGTCCGGCTGCGGAGTCTCATCTTAATAAACGCTCGTCTGTCAGTGTTACAATCCGCATGTGGGAAATGCTACAAATATCTGGGGAAAGGAGAGGCGGCACTGTCTGTGCAATGCTCACGTGTGGTTTGGTATCAGAGGGAAGAAACAAATGTACAATATTTATAAATTGTATTTTTATTTCATTTTATTTGAATTTTATTTTATTTTTTATAAATGTTCAATAAAACACGTCATTCGGCACTTTAACACTGACGTCCCCTGTCATTACTGTCTCTGCGAGGGATTGTACAAAGGTATTGGGTAACATCAGTCCGTCTATGGGAGAGGGGAGGATATAGCAGGAGTTCAGTGATAGAAGAGGAACACAGGCAGAGGCTGCTGGAGATAACGGGAGGTTTCTGTCTCACCCCAAGTGCTTTAGTCTCATTATTATAGATTATTAGTTCTCTATAATGTCCTATATGATCCCGCTGATGCTATCGATGGAGAGGGAAGAGACACACAGGCACAAGCAGAGGCTGCTGGAGATAACAGGTCGTTTCTATCTCTCCCCAAGTGCTTTATTCACCTTGTTATGGATCAATAATTCTCTATAATGTCCTATGTGATCCTGCTGATGCTATAGGGTTAAACATTTTAAGCATTTTTTTTTTTTTCACATCGGTGATTTCTCCCTAAACCCATTTTGGCTTATGGACACGTACAGATTGGGTTTTCTCTTACTGGTTTCAGTGATTTGTTGCTGATGGATTACTGAACCTTTATTTTCGAGGGGCTTTTGCACACTTCTATTTTTATTTTCCCTGATCAGTTTAGAACTTGCTCTTTTTGTGTTCACTGGCATTTGATCAGGGGAAAAAAAAACTGAAGTGTGAAAATGCCCATTGAAAAGAATGGGGCAGATTTACTTACCCGGTCCATTCGCGATCCAGCGGCGCGTTCTCTGCGGTGGATTGGGTTCCGGCCGGGATTCACTAAGGCAGTTCCTCCGACGTCCACCAGGTGGCGCTGCTGTGCTGAAGTCAGCCGAGGCCCGCCAGAATGCCCTGAAGTACACCGTCCTATTCCTGGGTGAAGGTAAGCGCGAGTCCAGCTTGGCGCCTATGCGTCACAATCCGATCGCATGCGCCAAAATCCCAGGGCAATTCAGGGAAAAACAGCGCAAATCGGAAATATTAGGGTAACACGTCGGGAAAACGCGAATTGGGCCCTTAGTAAATGACCCCCCCCCCATGGGTCAGTAAGGGATCTGTGACAAATCCGTGAAGCCAGGAAGAGAAAACCAATCTGTACGTGTCCGTAAGCCAAAATGGGATCCGTGAGAAATCAGTGGTGTGAAAACCACCCGTAGATGGAGAGACACAAACACAGGCTCTGCTGGAGATAACAGGAGGTTTCTATCTCACCCCAAGTCCTTTATTCCCATAATTACCGGTCAGAACTACTCTATAATGTCCTATATGATCCTGCTCTTCCTTCTGAGTGATCGAGGAGAGACAAAGGCAGGGGCTGATAGAGATAATAGGACGTTTCTATCTCACCCCAAGTGCTTTATTCCCATAATTACAGGTGAGTAATTCTCTGTAAGGACGAGCACAGATATGGGCTGCTGGAGATATGAAGTTTCTTTCTCGTCCCAATTGATTTGTACCCATCAGTTCTTCTTTCTAATGTCCTACATGATCCTGCTTTGTGAGTGATAGTTATGGAGCAGATCATTTCTATGTGCAGTATACGGGAGACATCACAGCCGCTGGTCTCCAGCCACAACCTCTGAGACTTAGAACCTGCAGAGGGGAAAACTGCTAAACAATGTAGAATACAAGTCCGGAATAGACCGGGAATGTGCCTCCAATTTATGCTACGGAGGAAAACCCTAGCAATGGCTTCTAGGAATCCTAAACCCTACAGTATAGTTCTGGTGATGACATTATGTGGTCATGTCCTCTATTAGTAAGATTCGGAGCGATGATTTGCCACCATTAACCACAGGAGGTCACTCTTACTCCACAGGGGGCAGGCACATTGTCCATTAGTCTGCGAGACTACGGAAAGGGACTTCTGATGGAGCTGCAGTCACACATCATACAGACAGGAGGGAATGGACAGCATGGAGGAGGAAGAGGAGGAGGATCCCTAAAATTGAAGAAGATCTCTACATTTCACAAAGCAGACCCACAGTTACCCGGATTTTATGAGAGTTAAAGTGTCACAAAGGTTACACAAAGTTCTAGTGGGTGCCCAAGTAGTGTTCCCAGCTGCCTATGCCCCATGAGAAGACTGCAGCATTGTATAGGGCACTTGGCAGGATAAGTCCCTGGTAAAGGTTCTGCACTGGGCCCAGGAGCTTACAGTCTTGACTCTGGTGACAGACTCTAATAATTCAGGGTCCTTTACTAAGGGCCTGATTCGCGTTTTTTTTGTCGGGTTTCCCGAAAATTACCGATTTGCGCCAAATTGCCCTGGGTTTTTGGTGCACGTGATCGGATTGTGGCACACCGGTGCCGGCATGGACGCGATGGAAATCGGAGGGCGTGGCCGTCAGAAAACCTGATGAATTCGGAAAAAACGCCGTATTTTTTATTTTTTTTTTTAAATGTGTCGCTCGACACGCACTTACCTGCACCCAGCATAGCTTGGTGAACTCCAGCAGACTCCGGCGGACTTCAGCGCAGCAGTGACACCTGGTGGACATCGGGCGCACGGACCTTAGTGAATTGCCGGAAGACCCGAATCAGCGTCGGAGAACCCACCACTGGATTGCGAAGTAAATCTGCCCCAATGTGTCAAACTCCTTTGCACCGGGGGTCACATCAGACTCGTCATGGTTACCCTACAAGGGCGAAATGTCATTTTGTATAAAGGCCCTTTTTTATTTTTGTGGGTTTTTTTTTCACTCCCCACCTTCAAGAACCTATAAAAAAAATTTTTGTGTACATAGCTGTGAGAGGGCTTGTTTTCTGCATAATAATTTGTACTTTATAGCTATGATATTTTATATTCCACGCCGTGTACTGGGAAGAAGAATCCAAATGCAATGGGCGCTAATTTCCTGTGGGCTCCATATGACGCCTCTTTTATTTCTTTGGGTCGGTACAATCTTGGGGATACCAAATTTACACAGGTTTTATTGTGTCAAAACCTTCTGTACAATAAAAAAATCTTTGTTGCTGCATATTCTGGCGCTAACACTTTGGTGTACGGAGCTGTGTCACGTTTTTCGAGATGAGCGACTTTTTCATTGCTACAATTTTGGAGACTGTTTGACCTGTTGATCAATTTTTTTTGTTTTGGAAAATGGCAAAAAAGTGGTGTTTCAGACATTTGGAAACTATTTTCAGTAAACGCTTTTATTTTCTCATATAGAATATAGGACTTTTTGGATGCGGTGATACTTAATAGAGCACAATTATTAAACTGTTTTCACCAGGATTCTGTCTGACTTTGCACCAGAGAGAACGTGTAAACTGCTTGTACATGTATTTATAAAGTCCGACAAGACAGAAAAACTGATGTGAGATGTGTAATCAGACCTCACTCTGCTGTGCTCTGTGCAGCCAGTGTTATGTACTGTCCCTGGAGAGATGTGTAATCAGACCTCACACTGCTGTGCTCTGTGCTCTCTGCAGCCAGTGTTATGTAGTGTCCCTGGAGCGATGTGTAATCATTCCTCACACTACTGTGCTCTGTGCTCTCTGCAGCCAGTGTTATGTATTGTCCCTGGAGAGATGTGTAATCAGACCTCACTCTGCTGTGCTCTGTGCAGCCAGTGTTATGTACTGTCCCTGGAGAGATGTGTAATCAGACCTCACACTGCTGTGCTCTGTGCTCTCTGCAGCCAGTGTTATGTATTGTCCCTGGAGAGATGTGTAATCAGACCTCACACTGCTGTGCTCTGTGCTCTCTGCAGCCAGTGTTATGTACTGTCCCTGGAGAGATGTGTAATCAGACCTCACACTGCTGTGCTCTGTGCTCTCTGCAGCCAGTGTTATGTATTGTCCCTGGAGAGATGTGTAATCAGACCTCACACTGCTGTGCTCTGTGCTCTCTGCAGCCAGTGTTATGTACTGTCCCTGGAGAGATGTGTAATCAGACCTCACACTGCTGTGCTCTGTGCTCTGTGCAGCCAGTGTTATGTACTGTCCCTGGAGAGATGTGTAATCATACCTCACACTGCTGTGCTCTGTGCTCTCTGCAGCCAGTGTTATGTACTGTCCCTGGAGAGATGTGTAATCAGACCTCACACTGCTGTGCTCTGTGCTCTGTGCAGCCAGTGTTATGTACTGTCCCTGGAGAGATGTGTAATCATACCTCACACTGCTGTGCTCTGTGCTCTCTGCAGCCAGTGTTATGTATTGTCCCTGGAGAGATGTGTAATCAGACCTCACACTGCTGTGCTCTGTGCTCTCTGCAGCCAGTGTTATGTACTGTCCCTGGAGGGATGTGTAATCAGACCTCACACTGCTGTGCTCTGTGCTCTCTGCAGCCAGTGTTATGTATTGTCCCTGGAGAGATGTGTAATCATACCTCACACTGCTGTGCTCTGTGCTCTGTGCAGCCAGTGTTATGTACTGTCCCTGGAGAGATGTGTAATCATACCTCACACTGCTGTGCTCTGTGCTCTCTGCAGCCAGTGTTATGTATTGTCCCTGGAGAGATGTGTAATCAGACCTCACACTGCTGTGCTCTGTACTCTCTGCAGCCAGTGTTATGTATTGTCCCTGGAGGGATGTGTAATCAGAGATCACACTGCTGTGCTCTGTGCTCTCTGCAGCCAGTGCTATGTATTGTCCCTGGATAGATGTGTGATCAGACATCACACTGCTGTGCTCTGTGCAGCCAGTGTTATGTACTGTCCCTGGAGAGATGTGTAATCAGACCTCACACTGCTGTGCTCTGTGCTCTCTGCAGCCAGTGCTATGTATTGTCCCTGGAGAGATGTGTAATCATACCTCACACTGCTGTGCTCTGTGCTCTCTGCAGCCAGTGTTATGTATTGTCCCTGGAGAGATGTGTAATCAGACCTCACACTGCTGTGCTCTGTGCTCTGTGCTCTCTGCAGCCAGTGCTATGTATTGTCCCTGGAGAGATGTGTAATCATACCTCACACTGCTGTGCTCTGTGCTCTCTGCAGCCAGTGTTATGTATTGTCCCTGGAGAGATGTGTAATCAGACCTCACACTGCTGTGCTCTGTGCTCCCTGCAGCCAGTGTTATGTATTGTCCCTGGAGAGATGTGTAATCAGACCTCACACTGCTGTGCTCTGTACTCTCTGCAGCCAGTGTTATGTACTGTCCCTGGAGAGATGTGTAATCAGACCTCACACTGCTGTGCTCTGTGCTCTGTGCAGCCAGTGTTATGTACTGTCCCTGGAGAGATGTGTGATCAGACCTCACACTGCTGTGCTCTGTACTCTCTGCAGCCAGTGTTATCTATTGTCCCTGAAGAGATGTGTAATCAGACCTCACACTGCTGTGCTCTGTGCTCTCTGCAGCCAGTGTTATGTATTGTCCCTGGAGAGATGTGTAATCAGACCTCACACTGCTGTGCTCTGTGCTCTGTGCTCTGCAGCCAGTGTTATGTATTGTCCCTGGAGAGATGTGTAATCAGACCTCACACTGCTGTGCTCTGTGCTCTCTGCAGCCAGTGTTATGTACTGTCCCTGGAGAGATGTGTAATCAGACCTCACACTGCTGTGCTCTGTGCTCTCTGCAGCCAGTGTTATGTATTGTCCCTGGACAGATGTATAATCAGACCTCACACTGCTGTGCTCTGTGCTCTCTGCAGCCAGTGCTATGTATTGTCCCTGGAGAGATGTGTAATCATACCTCACACTGCTGTGCTCTGTGCTCTCTGCAGCCAGTGTTATGTATTGTCCCTGGAGAGATGTGTAATCAGACCTCACACTGCTGTGCTCTGTGCTCTGTGCTCTCTGCAGCCAGTGCTATGTATTGTCCCTGGAGAGATGTGTAATCATACCTCACACTGCTGTGCTCTGTGCTCTCTGCAGCCAGTGTTATGTATTGTCCCTGGAGAGATGTGTAATCAGACCTCACACTGCTGTGCTCTGTGCTCCCTGCAGCCAGTGTTATGTATTGTCCCTGGAGAGATGTGTAATCAGACCTCACACTGCTGTGCTCTGTACTCTCTGCAGCCAGTGTTATGTACTGTCCCTGGAGAGATGTGTAATCAGACCTCACACTGCTGTGCTCTGTGCTCTGTGCAGCCAGTGTTATGTACTGTCCCTGGAGAGATGTGTGATCAGACCTCACACTGCTGTGCTCTGTACTCTCTGCAGCCAGTGTTATCTATTGTCCCTGAAGAGATGTGTAATCAGACCTCACACTGCTGTGCTCTGTGCTCTCTGCAGCCAGTGTTATGTATTGTCCCTGGAGAGATGTGTAATCAGACCTCACACTGCTGTGCTCTGTGCTCTGTGCTCTGCAGCCAGTGTTATGTATTGTCCCTGGAGAGATGTGTAATCAGACCTCACACTGCTGTGCTCTGTGCTCTCTGCAGCCAGTGTTATGTATTGTCCCTGGAGAGATGTGTAATCAGACCTCACACTGCTGTGCTCTGTGCTCCCTGCAGCCAGTGTTATGTATTGTCCCTGGAGAGATGTGTAATCAGACCTCACACTGCTGTGCTCTGTACTCTCTGCAGCCAGTGTTATGTACTGTCCCTGGAGAGATGTGTAATCAGACCTCACACTGCTGTGCTCTGTGCTCTGTGCAGCCAGTGTTATGTACTGTCCCTGGAGAGATGTGTGATCAGACCTCACACTGCTGTGCTCTGTACTCTCTGCAGCCAGTGTTATCTATTGTCCCTGAAGAGATGTGTAATCAGACCTCACACTGCTGTGCTCTGTGCTCTCTGCAGCCAGTGTTATGTATTGTCCCTGGAGAGATGTGTAATCAGACCTCACACTGCTGTGCTCTGTGCTCTGTGCTCTGCAGCCAGTGTTATGTATTGTCCCTGGAGAGATGTGTAATCAGACCTCACACTGCTGTGCTCTGTGCTCTCTGCAGCCAGTGTTATGTACTGTCCCTGGAGAGATGTGTAATCAGACCTCACACTGCTGTGCTCTGTGCTCTCTGCAGCCAGTGTTATGTATTGTCCCTGGACAGATGTATAATCAGACCTCACACTGCTGTTCTCTGTGCTCTCTGCAGCCAGTGTTATGTATTGTCCCTGGAGAGATGTGTAATCAGACCTCACACTGCTGTGCTCTGTGCTTTCTTCATTGACCTTCTGCACAGTCCCTCCCGTCTGCAATGAGTTACTATTTGTGCATTAAAGCATTAGCCTGCTATCGCTTTGCTCTGGAACGGGCAGCAGCGTGAGGACATGTGCATTTTCAGAAGCTCTAATCCTGGAATATAAATCCATATATCACAGTCCTGCTGCTACCAACCACATACACAAAGCTATTTATTACACATCTCTCCAGGGCCTGTACCAAACACAGACTACAGAGAGCACAGCAGTGTGAGGATACACACCCAATATACTTGGAGAAGCTACAACCCTGGAATATAATCCATATTTCACAGCCCTGCTTCTACTAATAGCATACACAAATGCATGATTACATATCTGCCCTCTTGAAAAATTACCAGCACAGGAGCAGAAAAGGAAACATTGGCGCAAGTTTATGGAGCCATGACTCTCGAAAAAGAGTCTGGAGGGTGGGACTCACTCGTTGTCACTGAAGAGTCTGGGAGGTGTGGCTCACTTGTTGTCAGTGAAGAGTCTGGGGGGTGGGGCTCACTCTTTATCAGAGAAGAGTCTGGGGGTGGGGCTCACTCGTTGTCAGTAAAGAGTCTGGGGGGTGGGGCTCACTCGTTGTCAGTGAAGAGTCTGGGAGGTGGGGCTCACTCGTTGTCAGTGAAGAGTCCGGGGGGTGGGGCTCACTCTTTATCAGAGAAGAGTCTGGGGGGTGGGGCTCACTCGTTTTCAGAGAAGAGTCTGGGGGGTGGGGCTCACTCGTTATCAGTGATCTTTTACTTCGAATGAATGGGGTGTAACTTTGTCTTGCTGACAGGTTCTCTTTTGCCGGGAGGTGATGTGTGCAGTACTATGTTGCACTGGTGTTTACATCTTCCTTTCCAGGTCCTTATCACGGAGCCATGATGGGAGAGGCTGCTATGTGATAGATGGAGGGAGGGAGGGGGCTGTTCCGGAGACAGGAGAGAGAACGCAGCCAGAGGGGGAGTCGTAAAAGAGAGAGGACACGAGAGCGGCCACGCCGGGGGGGGGGGGGGGGGGGTCTTACATGTGGAGGTGCAGGTTATTTTCAAGGTTATGTCTGCAATTACTTTCTGGCAGGCAGGTATATATCAGGGTGGAGGAACAGCTCACTATCTCCGCCATAAACCTGCAACCTATGGAGGGCGAGGAAGATATGCAGAAAATATTCCAAATATGTAGAATGGGAAAATAGTAAGAGAGAGGCCTGGGCCTTGGTGCCGACCCATAAGCCCCCCCAGCAATGGCACCGAGGAGGCCGCCCGAGGCTCAGGAGAGGAGGATAACCAGGCGGCAGTCACACATCTCCATTATATGTACAACACATTCCCTCCAGGTATCCGACCGATCATTACATTTCCTCCAAGACCAGGAGGCTTAGATACATGGCAGGGCCCCATGGCAGGCTTCGGCTTAGGGCCCCCCTTCCCACTTCAAAATGATACATATTTGTATACTCACACATGCAAGTTACAATCACACATTTATACACTTATACACACACATACAGTGACATATACAAACACACAGCATACATACACTCATACAGTATATGCAGACGCCATACACCGTATACACATCACAGATGCAGCATTTATACATCACATATTTGTAATATACATATTATTATGTACAAAGTGCAGCATAATATGGATATAATGATGCACAACCTCCACTCTTTAGTGTGTCAGGTCTGATGATGGGGCCCCCTGACACTGTGGGCCCCATAGCGGTTGCTATGGCTGCTACCACTGTAGTTACGCCCCTGCTTAGATACAAAGCTCAGCAGACTGCATCACACAGGGTAGGATTAGATACACAGCTCAGCAGACTGTATCACACAGGATATGATTAGATACACAGCTCAGCAGACAGTATCACACAGGATTGGATTACATACACATCTCAGCAGCCAGTATCACACAGGATAGGATTAGATACACAGCTCAGCAGACAGTATCACACAGGGTAGGATTAGATACACAGCTCAGCAGACTGTATCACACAGGATAGGATTAGATACACAGCTCAGCAGACTGTATCACACAGGATAGGCTTAGATACACAGCTCAGCAGACTGGATCACACAGGATAGGATTCGATACACAGCTCAGCAGCCAGTATCACACAGGATAGGATTAGATACACAGCTCAGCAGACAGTATCACACAGGGTAGGATTAGATACACAGCTCAGCAGACTGTATCACACAGGATAGGATTAGATACACAGCTCAGCAGACTGTATCACACAGGATAGGCTTAGATACACAGCTCAGCAGACTGGATCACACAGGATAGGATTAGATACACAGCTCAGCAGCCAGTATCACACAGGATAGGATTAGATACACAGCTCAGCAGACAGTATCACACAGGATAGGATTAGATACACAGCGCAGCAGGCAGTATCACACAGGGTAGGATTAAATGCACAGCTCAGCAGACAGTATCACATCGGATAGGATTAGATACACAGCTCAGCAGACTGTATCACACAGGATTGGATTACATACACATCTCAGCAGCCAGTATCACACAGGATAGGATTAGATACACAGCTCAGCAGACAGTATCACACAGGGTAGGATTAGATACACAGCTCAGCAGACTGTATCACACAGGATAGGATTAGATACACAGCTCAGCAGACAGTATCACACAGGATAGGATTAGATACACAGCTCAGCAGTCAGTATCACACAGGATAGGATTAGATACACAGCTCAGCAGGCAGTATCACACAGGGTAGGATTAGATACACAGCTCAGCAGACTGTATCACACAGGATAGGATTAGATACACAGCTCAGCAGACTGTATCACACAGGATAGGCTTAGATACACAGCTCAGCAGTCAGCATCACACAGGATAGGATTAGATACACAGCTCAGCAGTCAGTATCACACAGGATAGGATTAGATACACAGCTCAGCAGGCAGTATCACACAGGATAGGATTAGATACACAGCTCAGCAGGAAGTATCACACAGGGTAGGATTAGATACACAGCTCAGCAGACAGTATCACACAGGATAGGATTAGATACACGGCTCAGCAGACAGTATCACACAGGATATGATTAGATACACAGCTCAGCAGACTGGATCACACAGGATAGGATTCGATACACAGCTCAGCAGCCAGTATCACACAGGATAGGATTAGATACACAGCTCAGCAGACAGTATCACACAGGGTAGGATTAGATACACAGCTCAGCAGACTGTATCACACAGGATAGGCTTAGATACACAGCTCAGCAGACTGGATCACACAGGATAGGCTTAGATACACAGCTCAGCAGACTGGATCACACAGGATAGGATTAGATACACAGCTCAGCAGACTGGATCACACAGGATAGGCTTAGATACACAGCTCAGCAGACAGTATCACACAGGATAGGATTAGATACACAGCTCAGCAGTCAGTATCACACAGGATAGGATTAGATACACAGCTCAGCAGGCAGTATCACACAGGGTAGGATTAGATACACAGCTCAGCAGACTGTATCACACAGGATAGGATTAGATACACAGCTCAGCAGACTGTATCACACAGGATAGGCTTAGATACACAGCTCAGCAGTCAGCATCACACAGGATAGGATTAGATACACAGCTCAGCAGTCAGTATCACACAGGATAGGATTAGATACACAGCTCAGCAGGCAGTATCACACAGGATAGGATTAGATACACAGCTCAGCAGGAAGTATCACACAGGGTAGGATTAGATACACAGCTCAGCAGACAGTATCACACAGGATAGGATTAGATACACGGCTCAGCAGACAGTATCACACAGGATATGATTAGATACACAGCTCAGCAGACTGGATCACACAGGATAGGATTCGATACACAGCTCAGCAGCCAGTATCACACAGGATAGGATTAGATACACAGCTCAGCAGACAGTATCACACAGGGTAGGATTAGATACACAGCTCAGCAGACTGTATCACACAGGATAGGCTTAGATACACAGCTCAGCAGACTGGATCACACAGGATAGGCTTAGATACACAGCTCAGCAGACTGGATCACACAGGATAGGATTAGATACACAGCTCAGCAGACTGGATCACACAGGATAGGCTTAGATACACAGCTCAGCAGACTGGATCACACAGGATAGGCTTAGATACACAGCTCACATGACCAGCTGAATGTAATGGCACAACCTGTAGCCCGCACAGTGCCCGGTCATAGGGTGGGAGCACACGGGTGCCAGTGTATAGGAGTGGGACCGGACGTGGTAATAATATAGTTTTATAGCTGATCTCCTATACGTGTAACGGGTCATGTATCTGGATGGTCCTCGCACAGGGCTTATATCCTTGGAGGTCCTCATACTCAGCTGTACAACCAGCTCAGGGACACGCTGCCCCAAAAATGATTTCCAGGCAGGACAGGAACAGATGAGATCCAGGGCCTGGGGGTTCTGTAACGTGACCTGTGTGACCCTCATGCAGGTAGAAACCTCTGGCAGACATCACAACCCCCTGACATGTGGAGAGAGGGGGCCATGTGCTGGCGTTGTGCTGCACATCTGTACCAGCGGGTTACACCGCTGTATATATATATATATATATATATATATATATATATATATATATATATATATACCTGTATAATACCATATGATGGAAGGAGGCGCAGACACAACTAATCAGGTGCTAATCACATAATGTGAACAATTAGGCGCCAATAAACCTTCCTAATGCGTTGCCTACGCACTTCTCAGACGTGTAATAGATGCGAGTAGTGACAAAAGGCGTCGCAGGGAGCGTGCGCTCGGCTCTATCATTACACAGGTATACAGGGAATGAGGGCGCAGCGTGGGGGCTACAAGAACATTACATGGAGCTTTTACTATCCAGAGAATGAGGGCAAATCATTGAGACTAGTGAGAGGCAGGAATACTTTAAACTAGAGGAAATGTGAGAGAAATGCTAAGGCAGAGGCTAAGCTGAGGGAGCTAGAAAGTTACATTACACAAGATTTAAGTGTGAGGGTGCACCGGGCCTCTGGCTGCAGGGGGCCCTACTTCATGTATCTCCTCAGGATGTATCCACAGAGAGCAGGACCAATACTACTCCACAGCACAGTACTACTACTGCTATCCTCCATTTACAAGATGAGCAAGTGACTGTATTACTAACCTAAAACTGTATATATAGGCACAGCACAGTACTACTACTCCTATCCTGTATATATGGGCACAGCACAGTACTACTACTCCTATCCTGTGTATATGGGCACAGCACAGTACTACTACTCCTATCCTGTATATATAGGCACAGCACAGTACTACTACTCCTATCCTGTATATATGGGCACAGCACAGTACTACTACTCCTATCCTGTGTATATGGGCACAGCACAGTACTACAACTCCTATCCTGTATATATAGGCACAGCACAGTACTACTACTCCAATCCTGTATATATAGGCACAGCACAGTACTACTACTCCTATCCTGTATATATAGGCACAGCACAGTACTACTACTCCTATCCTGTATATATGGGCACAGCACAGTACTACTACTCCTATCCTGTATATATAGGCACAGCACAGTACTACTACTCCTATCCTGTATATATGGGCACAGCACAGTACTACTACTCCTATCCTGTATATATGGACACAGTACTACTACTCTTATCCTGTATATATGGGCACAGTACTATTACTCCTATCCTGTATATATGGGCACAGCACAGTACTACTACTCCTATCCTGTATATATGGGCACAGCACAGTACTACTACTCCTATCCTGTATATATAGGCACAGCACAGTACTACTACTCCTATCCTGTATATATGGGCACAGCACAGTACTACTACTCCTATCCTGTATATATGGACACAGTACTACTACTCTTATCCTGTATATATGGGCACAGTACTATTACTCCTATCCTGTATATATGGGCACAGCACAGTACTACTCCTCCTATCCTGTATATATGGGCACAGCACAGTACTACTACTCCTATCCTGTATATATGGGCACAGTACTACTACTCCTATCCTGTATATATGGGCACAGTACTATTACTCCTATCCTGTATATATGGGCACAGCACAGTACTACTACTCCTATCCTGTATATATGGGCACAGTACTACTACTCCTATCCTGTATATATGGGCACAGCACAGTACTACTACTCCTATCCTGTATATATGGGCACAGCACAGTACTACTACTCCGATCCTGTATACATGGGCACAGCACAGTACTACTACTCCTATCCTGTATTTATGGGCACAGCACAGTACTACTACTCCGATCCTGTATACATGGGCACAGCACAGTACTATTACTCCTATCCTGTATATACGGGCACAGTACTATTACTCCTATCCTGTATATATGGACACAGTACTACTACTCCTATCCTGTGTATATGGGCACAGTACTATTACTCCTATCCTGTATATATGGGCACAGTACTATTACTCCTATCCTGTATATATGGGCACAGTACTAATACTCCTATCCTGTATATATGGGCACAGCACAGTACTACTACGCCTATCCTGTATATATGAGCACAGCACAGTACTACTACTCCTATCCTGTATATATGGGTACAGCACAGTACTACTACGCCTATCCTGTATATATGGACACAGCACAGTACTACTACTCCTATCCTGTATATATGGGTACAGCACAGTACTACTACTCCTATCCTGTATATATGGGCACAGCACAGTACTACTACTCCTATCCTGTATGTATGGGCACAGTACTACTACTCCTATCCTGTATATAAGGACACAGCACAGTACTACTACTCCTATCCTGTATATATGGGCACAGCACAGTACTACTACTCCTATCCTGTATATATGGGCACAGCACAGTACTACTACTCCTATCCTGTATATATGGGCACAGCACTACTACTCCTATCCTGTATTTATGGACACAGTACTATTACTCCTATCCTGTATAAATGGACACAGCACAGTACTACTACTCCTATCCTGTATATATGGGCACAGTACTACTACTCCTATCCTGTATATACGGGCACAGTACTATTACTCCTATCCTGTATAAATGGACACAGCACAGTACTACTACTCCTATCCTGTATATATGGGCACAGTACTACTACTCCTATCCTGTATATATGGGCACAGTACTACTACTCCTATCCTGTATATATGGGCACAGTACTATTATTCCTATCCTGTATAAATGGACACAGCACAGTACTACTACTCCTATCCTGTATATATGGGCACAGCACAGTACTACTACTCCTATCCTGTATATATGGGAACAGCACAGTACTACTACTCCTATCCTGTATATATGGGCACAGCACAGTACTACTACTTCTATCCTGTATATATGAGCACAGCACAGTACTACTACTCCTATCCTGTATATATGGGCACAGCACAGTACTACTACTCCTATCCTGTATATATGGGCACAGTACTATTACTCCTATCCTGTATAAATGGACACAGCACAGTACTACTACTCCTATCCTGTATAAATGGACACAGCACAGTACTACTACTCCTATCCTGTATATATGGGCACAGTACTACTACTCCTATCCTGTATATATGGGCACATCACAGTACTACTACTCCTAGCAGCTCCACCATCAGGTATATTTGATCTTCACTCATTGATAACCTTTGCACTGGGACCACCAATCAGACTGGGCATCATCCGACAGCCGGCACCACCTAAAGGCTTTATACATTAAGCTCTGATAAAATCGTGCTCCTATAGAGGAAATACTCAGCTTAAATTTGTCCACGGGGCGCGTCATTTCCCATTAAGCTTCTTTCACTTTTAGGTGACAACATCCATTCATACGAGAGCTTAGTGACCTCCATCCCAGATTATGGGCTGACATATGTACAGCAATTCACACTAAAGCTCCCATGTCACGGCCTAATCCACAAAATGTTACAATCTACAATGTCACATTGTGTATGATGGAAAGTGAGAAGCTGGAGGGATGCCCTATCAGGGTGAGGGGCATGTTCCTAATTCACCCCCTCTCAGGTATCCAGAGACTAGTTCTGGGCCAGCGCTGTGCAGGAGGCAGGGAGGGGTCTCTTTGTTTGCTGTAAGGGGCTGAGCTTCTCTTTCCAAAAGTTTGTAAGAAGAAGCAGTGGGGGCAGGTTTCTCCTATAAAGCTGCAGTGAGAAAGCATCGCCTATCCTGGGACATGTCTGCTGCTTCTCTATAGGGGCACACACAAGGTCACACCGCTCCAGGGACCTTCTCTGTCCTAGTGTATAGGGCCACATTTGGGCTAATGGCTTCAGGAGGTCTGTACGTGTTACTAGTCACCCTCGCCTTGGCCCAGGTGGGCTGTGGAGACCCTCAGGACAATGATGCCCCTTCTCTAGCTTTCGTCTTTGATGTGACCGGCTCTATGTATGATGACCTCAGACAAGTCATTGAAGGAGCCAACCGGATTTTGGAACGCACTTTGACTCGAAGGACCAAAGCCATCAGCAGCTACGTACTAGTCCCATTCCATGACCCAGGTAAGAGATGAGTCCAAACGTTTCCTATTGGAGTGGATGCTGGGAGTTGTAGTGACGCATAGTATTTTATATGTATGATCTTGGAAGGTTTTGCATAGTGCTGAGGATGTGAAGCACCTGATTGTGAGATAATCATAATGGCCAGAAATAGACTTTACAGAACATACGTGTATGAACATCCCACATCCTACTTACTAAATTCCCGGGTGTAATCAGAATTCACTACTCAGGGGAATAATCATGATAAAGTAATGGGAATACTGACCCCCAATGTGCAGCTGTTATAGTGATCGCAGCGTCTGTGGACGTCATGTACAACACCTCCAGTGTTTGTGGGGTCATGACATGTAGATACATCAGAGTGGCCTACGACCTCTAACCCTTCAGTCTATACACAGTCCTTGGACCTATGGACTTAAATACTAGTTAAACTCTTACAAATGTTTTGATCCTAATCCCTGTGTCCAGTGCCAGGACTCAGAGAAGTCTCTGGATGTAGCTGGACTTCTGGTTACATTTACCAGTCTGTTCCTTATTGAGGCCACTAGTTGTGTCGTAGACATGGCCACGCAGAGAAGACTGACATCCTCAGACCAAAGAAAGTTTCATAGGAAGCCAATTAAAATACCAGCAATAATCTGCTGTGCACGGAGGAAATCCCCATAAACACTGGGATAACAATGAGGAACATTCCTACCACATACTATATTGTTGTTGGGGACGGCGGATCAAATCTTCCATATCCTCATAGTACAATATACACATATAACAGCTTTCATGCTGTAGAATGATACATTTTTACTCACCATATAAATAAATCATATTCCCAATGGTGCAATAATGAAGATTTGTGTTTGGTAACTGATTTCATAGATTCTTTGCTTAGTTAATAGTATTGGAAAGTTTCTGAATATCTGCAGGGACAACCGAATGGGTTCACTTTGTCCATATCACATTATAAGGTCGGCAGGAGGTTTTATAGTTATTCAGTGGTCTGCGGGTGAAACATGCTGACCTCAGGGGTCAAGCAGAAGACAACCCAATTTAGGGTCTTTTTCCCAGAATAATTGTATCTGGCAAGTCTAATATATACATCCAAATTGGCATCCGTAGCACAAGGCAGATGTGGCAAATTCCTCTTACAGGTTATAATCTGGCGTCCCCTGTGATTTGGGAGACCCCTCACTCTTGCATAGATAAAGCTCCTTACCAGCAGAGTGCAAGTACACAAACAACAAATGTGTTCTCACGCTTGTGCCCCATGATGAGCAGCTATCATCTCAGTGTGATACAATGTGTCCACATCAAACACAGCTCATTGTGTCTGTGTGTTTTGTCACTCAGTGTTTGTTCCTTTGACACGGGAGCTTTCAATCAGCGGCGTCCTGGGCCCTTTATCTCTCAGAGGATGCTGCTGTTTGAGCAGTGACACTGCTGAGAGGGTCCAATATTTACACCAATTCATCCATTGGCACATACTTTCCTGCTAAACCCTATTCACTGATGATCTAGTATAACTGTGCACCCAGAGAAGTATTGTACCCCAATTGTAAAGATGGGACTCACCATCAGTCATCACTACAGTTGTGCAACTTAGCGCCTGAATGACATTTTGTGCCACTTCTGTCAGCGAACAAAAACTTTTACGTAAAACATTCAGTAGCTGCAAACCTGTGCAGAGCCAATCCTGCTCCTGGCTGATGGCTCATAACAATCAGGGGCTTTTATCATTTACTTTCCAACAGTTTTTGCTGGACCTTTTTTTGTTTCTGTGTCATGTGTGCCATATTTATGAAGTGTCAGCGCCACAATTTAGCACTTGCGATTATTTTCCACAATCCGCCACCTTCACGCCAGTGGAGCGTGAAGCGGGCAGGGGGGAGGGGGGGGCATGACCAGGCGAGTGGTGGGCGCGGACGGCAGGGAATGGGCCGAAACGGGGCTTACTGGCACTTGCTGCAGCCGGCAAATTTTCACGTGTGAAAAGTCGCCGACTGTGTTTATTTCTATGTCAGGCAATAAGTGGTGCGCAGGACCCCGCCGGATACATCAAGAAGCAGAAGCCTCTTAATGTATCGGGCTGCGCCAGAGCAGTGGCAGGCTATCATGTGATAAATAACCCCCATTAGATGTAAATAATGGGAAGCTCCCTGCACATTCCAGATATTAGGAATCAATATTTATATAGCGCCATCATATTCTACAGACAGAAGAAGAAGAGGCAACACTTGAGGTAAAAGTGCGTGTACTATAGTCCAGCTATTCTGTATTATCATGTATAAGGAAGGGGCAGTAATATCTCCTCATCTGTGCTTTTGTCTTTCACCCTACACTCCTCTGTACTGCCACTATTATTTCTAGTCCTCTTTGATGGTGAATTCATGAGTCTCTTATTCCATACCTGTGGTGCCATCTCCTGAAATGTCATTCTCTCCTTGTTGCCCTCATCCTCTCTTATTCTACATCCTCCAGTTTAATATTGGTGATTCTCTAATACTCAGCTGAGATATTAGAGTGACTACACACAATGGTCCAAATATATAAAAATGGGTACACTGTGCATTATATTTCTTTGTACTTGCTTAGTGCAATTTGTGGCCCAAAAGGGGGTTTTCCCACAAAACAAGATAGGCCCTATCCACAGAATCGGTGGGGGTCTCAGTTATGGGAGCCCACAGATCAGTAGATAGAGGGGTCCTATGCGGTCTCGATGTACCTCAGTCAGACCCCTCGTTACTCCCTGAGATGAGCGGAGCAGCAGGACGCACATGTCCAGGCTGCCCCGTTCATCTCTATTATGATGACAGAGATTGCGAGCCCTATACTCATCCCTGAGACCCCTACCGATCAGCAAGTTAGACCCTATCCTGTGGATACGGCCAAACTTGATTGGTGGGAAAACCCCCTAAACAGTGTTGCAGGATGTGACACAGTTGCACATGCTTTCTCCTCTCAGCTTCATGTGCTGCAATAGAAATGTGTCGCAGACTAGTAACACGCACTACCATATTGACTGGCCCAGACGCAAAAAAATGTATCTGCTGCAATGATTTTTAGCATCAGTATTAACAAAAACAGATAGGAGTCTTAAACACAGGAGATGAAGAAAGCTTTTTCTCTGAATGATTCACTTCTTGTATGGTTTGCAACTGCTGCTGCAAAATACTTACCGAAATTCTTCTGCATAATTTTATCCAAAGCGCAACCCATACTATTGCTTGGGCTGCCAGAGGCCAGGAGACCTCCACAGAGTAGCAGGAAGCAGCCACATCTCCGAGACCAGCAGGATGCTCACCCCCATCCTCCAAATGTCCTCCATGAGTTACCAATACCATTTACAGCTATGGCAGACTTCCTGCTAGGCCGTTCAGAGCTACATTACTGTGCCTCGCACCCTGGAAATATGTTTGATGAGATTGGACCTATAGTTGAGCCATATTCACATGAATGGGACTGACCTGTAAATGTGCCACGTGATGAATAGATGTAACGTGGCTGGTCAGTTCAGACCTGTGTCAGGGGCTTCGCAGGGGCAATGGAAACTTAACGTTTTGTTAAACGTTGACTTCAATGTGTGGACGGTTTCTTTCTATTTCATTTATAATAGTTATAGAAAAAAGACGTTGGTTGATGCGCTATTTGATAATGAAAGGTGGGACATAACTGCCCAAATTCAGGAATGAACAAAGCTTTCGGTTGCATTTATATTTCCTCTCTCCCTCTGTTGTCAGGATGTGTGAAGGGGAGATAGCTGTCAACTAGTGTGTCATTTAATGTAGGCAGCATCAGTGAGGTGAACATTTTGTTACCTGTATCCCATGGACACAACATGCCTCCATGAACTACTACTCCTTTAATGTATTTGAAGCACATATGAAAGTCAGGAATGTCAAACCTCATTCATGAAGGGGTTTAGACCGGCTTTTTGTTGGTCTAATTAAGCAACAAAAAAGATTTGAGAAACTAAAAGTGGAGGAAAAGTGTCATAATTGAAGAGCTGCACCGGAATATAGCGACATAAACAGATGTGTGTCCAAAAAGAAGCTAAATTGTGGCACTAACACATCAAGAAACACCACAGCGCCAAATCAATGGCGCAAAAGCAATATGAATGCCCCCGAATCAAGACAAGTAAAGTACCAAGTGAAATAGAATGGCCCCCAGCTGTGTGACCTCCTTACCTTGTCTGGACAGTTCTTATAGTTCTCTGCCCAACATGTAAGGAAGAGGCCCAAGTCCCGATACTCCAGCATTAATTCTAGACACTATAGACATGTTATCCCTACAAAACAAAGGAAATACAACGAGGGAATCAGAGATCCTGTAACCATGGAGAATCATTATGCGATCGTGTAACAACATCAGGACTTTTATCAGATTGTAGCAAAATGTTACGCATTGTTCTCTGGAATCAGCCTTCAGCGGTCCCTGACAGTTTCAGTTCAATTTGTACAAGTCAAACCTGGGAGAGTTGGGTCTTTCCTTCGGGGTGCGTTCCCACGTTGTTTTTCAGATGCAGTTTTTGATGCCCAAACCAGGATTGGAGTGAAAATAGAGGAGGAGCAGCTCTCCTTAGGGCGCTATCACACAGGACTTTTTGGCTGCGTTTACAAACGCAGACCCAGCCACAACCATCAGGACGGGCCCCGGCCCGATCCCATTGGCATTTCTATGGAAACGCCTGGGATCAGGAACGAGCTGCTGGTGTTTTGCATTACTTTAACCCCTTAATGACCGCCCTATCGGGATTCTACGTCGGTCATTAAGGGTACTTCTTCTGACGCGACGCCTTTCTACAGCGCCGCGTCAGAAGAAGATTTCGGGACATCGGGTCAGTATAGTGCCGGTGTCGGGCTGTGATATCACAGCCCAGACCCGGCACTAACACCCGGGATCGGAAAAACTCAGATCCCGGGTGTTTAACCCCTTACACGCCGCGGTCAAGCATGACCGCAGCGTGCAAGTGTGTCCCCCGTGGATCGGACCCCCCCCGGTGTGCTTACCGGGGGATCCGATCCCTCCTGCCGCTGCCCCGGGTCCCGACGAGTGACCCGAGGCTGTCAGCTCCTCTTCTCGCCGGGTCCTGCCTTCCTGGCAGGACCCGGCTGTAAGTAACTGAGCATGCGCGGCATGCTCAGTTACTTACACTATACACTGCAATACAAGTGTATTGCAGTGTAAAGGCTTGAATAAGCGATCGGAGGATCGCTTATTCAAGCCAAGAAGTAGAAAATGTAAAAAAGTTAAAAAAAAAAAAAATTATCTTTTTATAATATAATTAAATAAATAAATAAAATAAGTCCCATAATCTCCCCAGTAACACATAAAATGCAAATACAGTAAATAAAACACAAAAACATACATATTTGGTATCACCGCAATCGTATTAATCTGTACAATAAATCTAAATCAATATTGAACCCGCTCGGTGAACGATGAAAAAAAAAACTACGAAAAACTTCCCGTAATATACAATTTTTCATCAAACACCATCACAAAAAATGTTCTAAAAAGTGATCAAAAAAAGCGACATTCCCTAATATGATACGACTGAAAAGAACAACTCTTTTCGCAAAAAATAAGCCCTCAACCAAATCTGACAACAGAAAAATACAGAAGTTATGACAATAAAAATTGTCAATAGTAAAAACTAAGCGATATTCTCCAATATTGGTTTTGCTCAGGAAAATTGAGCAAAGATAAGAAAAACTATATAAATGAGGTGTCACCGCAATCGTAGTGAACCAGAGAATAAAGATAAAATATTATTTTTACATTACGGTGAGCGGGGGGGAAAAAAATGCTAAAAATCCTAAATAAAAATTGATGATTTTGTTTGTGTCCCCCTTGAAATAGTTAATAAAATCTCATGAATAAGCTATAGACCCCCCCTAAGTGAATTATCTATACATTGTATCTCATTCTGTAAAAAATAAGCCCTCATATGTTTGCATTACCAAAAAAAATAAAAATGTATAGGTCGTACAATGTGACAATACAAATCTGCAGTGAATGGCGCCTCCATTCATTCTATACTTGGCCGTGCGCCCGTACAGCAGTTTACCACCACATATGTGGTATCAGTACACTCGGGAGGAATTGGGCATCAAACGTTGCAGTGCGTTTCATAATTTAATTTAATCTGAAACTGTCAGTTTGGCCTAAATGAATGTATTTTCCAAAAAAATTCCATAGTTTCTAAATCGCAGGTCCATATTGTTTTAACCCATGTGAAACACTTAAAGGGTTAATGGACTTAATAGAAGTTGTTTTACATACGTTGAGGGGTGAAGTTTCTATAGTGGGGTAATTTATGGGGTTTTACTATTATTTAGGCCTTACAAAGTCACTTGGAAGCTGAGTTTTCCCTCAAAATGTGAGTTTTGGCAATTTTCATGAAAATAAGAAGAATCACACCTAAAGTTCTGCACCTCATAACATCCTAGAAAAGTGAGAGGATGCATAAAATATCATCCCAACATAAAGCAGACATTCCATAAATGTAATTTATCAAACTTTTTGGGTAGTTTTACTTCCTATCTGGAAAGCAGAACATTTCAAACTTGGAAAATGAAGAATTTTTACAAACTTTTGCCAAATTTTCACTTTTTTTCAGAACGAATCGCAAAACGTATCACTTAAATTTTATAACTAAAATGAAGTACAATGTGTCACGAGAAAACATTCCCAAAATCACCGGGATATGTTAAAGCGTTCCGAAGTTATAACCAATTATCGTGATACATGTCAGATTTGAAAAGTCGAGTCTGGTCATTGAGCTGAAAACTAGTGTCGGTGATAAGGGGTTAAACGCAAACGCAACAGTTGTGTTTTATAAACACACATGTTAACATGCGTTTTTAAACTCATGCGTTACAGGCGACGGGTGACCGCACCCTCCACCACCCTCTATAAATCCCCCTTATGTGTAGTTAGCGCCTTAGCATTTCTTTTTTGCTTGCTTTAAATATTTCATATACCTGTAAATAAAACTGCCCAATGTCAATG